>NW_021941230.1:15724440-16000745 GCF_902148845.1 Salarias fasciatus
TGAAGCTTGGTTCGGAGAGGAAATGGAGGTTTTACTGACAGCTGCGGATGATTTGGAAACCAGGAAATGCAACATATGAGATATCTGGACAAACACTGGCCAAACTGAATCAGCTGCGGCCGCAGGAGCGTGCACGGCGTTGGCGTCCTGAAAAGGAGACGATCTCCCCCCCCACCCCCACCACCACCGCACAAAACAAACTCCAGTGTTTTTCTGTAGTCCTGTCGTGCCTGGATGTGAGTGTTTGTTTGCTGCTGCTGCAGCACGAGCCGCACATGTTTCTGCTGCTCAGCCAGAACGCCCATCCACCTGCTCTCCACGTGCACGTTAGACAGGAGGAGTTCAGCTTTCTTGGTCAAGTTAGGAACAGTTGATGTCATGTCGGGCTGAGGATGGGAGTGAGTCACGGTGACGTGGTTTCATTCACACTCCCACATCCTGAAACCAGGAGCTTCATTTCGGCATGAAAAGAAAACTTGTTTGTTTGTTTTTCGCCCCCCTCCTCTCCCCTCTCTCCACAGCTGCAGCACATTTTTGCAGCGAGTTCACCTTTAAACCGCGCACGCTCGCAAAATTCACCTTCACACTCGCACACGTGCACAACCTGCGGGGCAGAGCTGCGGCTCGGCTGTATTTACACGTCGACAGCGAGGCGCGGGGAGATTAGCGCGCCGCCTTTCAGGAGCGTGCGTGCAGACACGCCGGGTGACGGTTGGAGGGGACTGCGTGGATTAAGCCGTCGGTGCAGGACTCCACTGATAAGGAGGAGTGTGTGTGTGTGTGTGTGTGTGTGTGTGTGTGTGTGTGCAGAGAGCGAGGGAAGAGGAAGCACGGCTGGGCCATCTGACTCTGTGTCTCATTAACCAAGGCGAGGCGAGGGAGGTGGGAAAGCGGCATCGGGCCTGCTGGGCTCACAGGAGCCTGCCGTCTAACCATTTCCAGGCTCTGGATGTAATAGATTACTAATGATCGGCCACAGGTATTTCCAGGTTAGACATTAGAGACCTTTGCTAATCCGTGCCGTTTCGCCTCTCCTCGCGGGCCGCTCTGGTACGAGATTAAGACGAGGGCGCCCGTGTTTTCGCGTTCAAAGGTTCGGGGATGCAGACGGGCGACGGGAAGGTTTTACGGCTAATCTGGCGCCGCTATCGCCGCTCCGGTGAGGAGTTCAGAGGGAGCCAAGGTGTGAGGATAGACGGAGCGCTCAGCATCCAATCTGACCAATCCTCTTAGCCAGGCAGCGAGCTGAGCTCTGCCCCCCCCTCGCTTCCCGTTATGTCAGTGTTTGATTCCTGCAGAGCAGAGAGGTGCAAATATCAGCGCCGCGGCCCGTGATGGCGAAACCTCCACACACCTTCCTGCTCGTCTCCACGTCAGCAAACACCCGGGCCGCTCGCACTCAAACACGGGCGCCATCCCGACGGCTTCCGCCGCCATTTGAAAAGCTTTGCTCGCTGAAATAAAAGTAATTAATTGGTGTTATACACCAAGGACATAATTATCTTTTCCAGTAACTGGCACATATTTAATTACCAGTAATTGTTCCCGGAGCCTTGTAGAAAAGACAGTTCTGATCTATTACACTCTAATCCTGCACTTGATACTCAGTCAATTAGGGGATGTGTGTCAAAGAGCGGCGCCGTAAACAGGAGCGCCTGCATCCGAGGCGGGACCCTCAGCGGCATCCTCGCCACTCATCTGCACTTCCTTCCCCTCCCGGGGGGGCCGCTGGGGGGAGGGGGAAGGGGGAGGGGGGGGCGCTCCTTCACAAGGTGGTGGTGATACCTCAGAAGGCCTCATTTCCCAACCAAAACGCTTCTACATCAAGTGATTTATTTATTTCTTAAACCATTTTAACTGAAAATTAAGAACTTTTTTTTTTAATTATTTTAGATTGAATAATTAATTATTTAATTATCCACATTTATCATCAAAAAATGTGCTCAGTTTTCTGAAAATTAGTTCTCTGAACTGTTAGGAAACATCTGCACTTTGTTTCCCTCCTCCGGGGGGGGGGGGGCTGCTGGGTGGGGCCCGGCTCCTTCTCGAGGTGTTAATGCCTGCCAGATTGGAGCAAAGTCATTTGAGATCATTTCACGACAAAAGGCCGCAGATACTGATTAACGCGGGAGGCGGAGGCGGAGTGGGTGGAGGGGCTGTTTAAAAGGAGCTAAATTTACTCCCTTGTGCCTTCGGGGGTGGGGGTGGGGGGGGCGTCGGGGCCAGAGGCTGCACAGGGGCCCTTGAACATGAGACGAGGGTTTAATAAGTAAACAGGAGAGGCAGAGAACAGTGCTTCTGATCAGGGCGTATTTGCCCGGCCGAGCCCCCGGTACGCCGCTGCTAGCTGATTAGCCCCGCCGATTGTACCTTGTAATTGCGGTGCCTTGACCCCCTCCAGGCAAATATTAGATTTTAGTGGTTTAACCTTTGCAGTCGTCGGAGCGGGCTAAATTGCCCGACCAGATGTTAAGGAGCCCAGCGGTAGTCTGCAGCTCTTCTGATCAGCAGGAGGGGAAAAAAACTCTCAGATTGAACCTTTTTTTTTTTTTTTTCTTAATATTGTCTCGTTTCCTGCGGCTGATTTTTCCCAGCGGTCTGCGTCCGCGATGCTTATCCCCCCCCTCTGATGTCAGGTTACTACCCCGCAGACGTATTATTTAAAATCAGTCTGGTCACAGTCATTAACTGCAGACAAATGATCAATGAAGAGATCAATGGCAGATATTAACCCAGCAATCAGTCTGTCGGCTCAACCACGCCACGGCGGCCTGTCAGCGGCTGGAGCTCACATACTGGTACAGTCGCACACAGGAAACCAACACCTTCGCACAGTCGCACATATGAAAACCATAGTTTTTCTAATGTCAGATTTTTCTTTTTCAGCCCAGAGGATTCAGATTTTCTGAGTTACAACATGGATTTTCCCCTCAAACATCTGTAGAGACGTTGACAGACTTCAGCTGTGACTCGGGCTGTGGTTGATGTGCGACTGCATGAGAGTTTGCTGGAAGACAAAAGCCAAATGAAAACACGGTGGAGCTCCTCAGATCCGTCAAATAAAACTCTCCCGGACGAGGACCTGCCAACAGCTGCTGCTGGTTTGGGTCGGACCGACGACCCGGAGGACCCGGGAGGACGGATCAGCACAAGGCTTGGTTATGACGCAGACTCCGGCAGGAAGAGGGCGCCGCTGTGCACGCTTACACGGGCACGCCGCCTCGCTCAGGCCCGAGAGTCCTCAGGGACCCCTCGGGGATCGATATGGGAAACGCTGTCGGGGTGAGACGAGGCTGGCGGAGGGGCGGCGGAAGTTTTTCTTGGGTCATTCCCGTCCGCTTTTCCAGAGATCTCATGTTTCTGGGATCCTGTTCCTGCTACAGCTTCACCCCTCGTGTAATAGTTTCCTTCCTCCCCGAGCCTCTCACCTGAAAACAGAGTCGCACGGGGGAGGGCCGGGGGCAGGGGAAGGGATAGTCATCTTTTCATGCCAAGGATGGACTGAAGTAACCCTTCAGCTGGAGGGGAAACCCAATCCGGCCTCCCGCTCCCTGTCTGGGAGGACTGGGGGGGGGTCGGTCCAAAGTGGTTCCATGTGAGAAGGAGGGAAGGAAAGTCTGGGAAAGACAGGGATTGACACCCGGGACCCCCCTCCCCCCCCATTTTCACCCACCCAGTTAGTGTGACTGCAGGCTGCCTGGATACCCATGATTTTATGGGACCAAGTTCAGTGTAGAGACCCCACCCCACCCCACCCCATCCTCACCCCAGCTGCTGATCTGAACACGTTCACACTGACAGGAAAAAGTACAGAAATGTCTCCAATAGTCTTAACTGGAGGGAAAAAAATGGCAAAAAAAATGTAGAAAGTTGTTTGATACTCATAAAAAAAGAAAGTAAAAGTTTCTTGGGCTGAATGATGAGCTGAATTAGATTTTTTTTCATGAAACAAGGCTTCTTCAGCAGGAAAACACCTTCGATGGTCATCAAACAACCAATCGACCAACCAATCAAAGAACAGATCAGTCAGCTGACCAACTAAAGGGTGAAATAAAAACCATTAAAACTAAACCAGCCAACGAAAATACCCCCGAAACATTAATCTGCCCCGACGATCAAATACCAATCGACTCACCTAATAAACACCCAAATTCCAGTGAACTCTTCAGCCGCTGAACCGAAGCTACTGATGGACCAACTCACCAACAACTCAACTGAATGAGTGAACCGACTGACTCGGTCGAAGGAGGACAGGAGCTGAACAAGCTGTGAGATCTGACAAGAGGATCCGAACCTGACATGAAACAAAGTTCTAGTTCTAAAGTTTACCTTCAGTTCATGTTGACTGGGATTCAGTTTGAGTCCAAACAGAAGCTGTTTAGAGAAAATCTAAACCTCTAGCATCTGTGGAAACTTTCTTTTTCTGCTCTTGAGGTGCTGACGGTGTTTTTTCTTTGAAAGAACTAAGTGTGTGTGTGTTTTTCAGTGAAATCTTTATTATCAGTATCTCTAGAATTGCTATCATATCTGTATAATCAGTATTATCTGCCTTCACTTCACACACTTGACCTTTGTTTAGTTTTCTTTGCGTTGCAGCTGTGTTTCTTCTCGGTCTGCGTCCAGTGTGTCCAGGTGAGCCTCCGCCCCCGGCGGAGTCTCCGTTAGGAGGAGGCGTCCTAATGTCTGCAGACATCTATGGCCGCCGCCCAATCTGTTGCTCGCTGCGTTCATTTCACGCACTGCCAGAAGTGCTTTGTGATTATCCTGATGTTGATGAAGGCTGATTCCGGCGGCTCGTCGCCGGCTCCTCGGCTGTTTCTACGCATCTCAGCGAAACGTCTCTCTCCATTACCGGAGGCAAATTAATTTCCACTCAATGGCCAGACCTGTTGATCATCCGCAGCATGAGCGTGTGAGTGTGTGTGAGTGTGTGTGAGGCTGACGACCTCATGCGATGATCGTCGTAGGTGTTATCTTGACACTAATGCAAACTGCACATGATAGCGTAGAAATACTGAGCGGTGGCTCTGGAGAATCGGCGCCGGACCCACCTGCTCAGTGAGCTGAACATTAGCTTTCCCTTTAGCATTAGATTATGCTGCTGACACTCCAGGCCGTCGTCACTGTGACTGTCAGGATTAGCATTAGCATTAGCAGCTACAGTTTGGGCCCTGCACCCCGACTCCAAATGCTAATTATGACCGTTATCCAAAGTGATCGAGATATTTCGGATATGCAGCATCTGCTGATACTAACAGTCACATCAGTCGACGGTTCGTAAAGAAACATTATGCTAACATCTGAAGAACAAGTAGCTTCTACTCATGCTGAAGCTAACTGTCCAGATTACTGAGTACTAAAGCTAACTTATTTAAGCTCTTAATTTTTATTTATCATCATATCATTTGCTGTAAACACACTTCTTACTGCTGAATGGGCAAAAAATACTAATGGAAATCAACATTCTGCTCACTTCCTCTCCTGTTCAGCATTAAGGCTCAAGATCAACACATGCATCATAACACCAACAACCAAAAAAAAAAAAAAGCCGAAATGCAGCCAAGAACATGAAATCCGGTCTGCTTGATTCATGCTGTAAATGACCACTTAGACTAAATACGGCGTCACTACAACCTGCTGTGATGTATTGTGGCGTGCTGGAGATCCCCTCCACCACGGCTGCACCGAGGGTAAATAAATACGCTTTAAAGGAGTAAATGAGCTTGAGCAAAGTGGCCCTTTGAGTCCCCATGTTTGTGGAGCAGCCATAATGGAATCTTTAGAGCCGTGAACGGTTTATAGGCATGACAGCCATGTTTCGGCACGATGGGCTTATCCCTACGCACGGCGCTAAGGATATTAGGGAATCAGCGTAAAGCAGCATGGAAATGATGACTGGAGCAAAGCCTCAACTCGCTGGTATTATAAGCCCTCAATTCTCCTGCTCTCCATCCTCTGGAAGGGGGGAGGAGGGGGTGGGGGGAGGATCGGACTTGGCAGAGCTCCACCGTGTGATATCCTCCATTATTTTCCTGCTCAGTCGCACAATTAAAAGGATGTCACTCAATCTGGGGATCGGGAAAATTGAGAGGAGGTCAGTGTCGCCCATTGTGGCGTTTTTCCTTTCAACGCGGTGCAGGATTCCCCCGTTGGTCCATATGGAGCTGGGTTGGAGGACCTGGAGCGCTGCCAGCTCCTGAAAGCCTGGCAGCCAGCTCCAGCCCTCTGGTACCAAGCCCCGAAACAGACGGGAACCTTTTCTCTCGTTGCATTTCACCGGGCCAACTGTTAGCTTAGCTTTAGCAGAAGCAAAACAGGCTTTTTGTTGAATTCACCTCACTGACTCGACCAGGAGTTTTTTTTTCATATGATCTCGTGCTGAAGTACCCGGGAGCGGTCCGGCTTCGAAAGCCTGAGTCTTCACTCAATCTGGGCCCCTTAAAGTCCCACTCTGGTCTTGGTCTTGGCTCGATCTTGGGTTCAGTGGTCTTGGCTAACTGTTAGCTTTAGCAGAGATGCCACTCTTTTTTTTAAGTCAAACCTGCTGTTAGCTTTAGCGTTAGCAGAAGATGGCGTCTCTCACTGTCCTGCTTACTGAGCTCTCTGCCAGCTGGAGCTTTAACACCAGTCCCTGCAGAAAAAAACTCCATTATGCTAACGCATAATTCAATGCATAATCAGCCAAATACCACGTATTTTTGCAAGGAAACTTTTTTTGAAGATGCCACACTTTCACCACATAAATCATTGATTTCCACATAAAAAGCGTAACATATCCGGGGCTTGCTTGACACATGTATCTCCGCAGAAAGTTTGAAAATGTTGTGTTTACTTCACAAGCAGCCATTTTGCCCCCGCTGCCTTGTAAAGGTAATGAAGCAACGTTGCTCGATGTGAACATCATCGGAAAGCTGCTAGCTAACCCTCTGAAGAAGTACGGTTATTCCAGGAATAATAATAATACAGACAATAGAGTCCTCTTTCAAATCGAGTCGTTTCACGCTGGAATCGATCTGTGGATGATGTGATGTGAAGGAAGGTCTGGCTTCGCCCAAATTATTTTCTCATCTCTAACAAAATAAAAGAATAATCCTTCAAAATTCTACATGTAAAAGTTCTCTAAAAACATTTATATCAGATGTTAGTACAATGCACTTTTTATAAACCTTCTCCTGAAATAGCCACTCATTTATTTTGGCTTTTTTTTTTTTCTTTTTATAAATTACCGCAATTCCATCGGATAAAATTGTACATATTCTGTCACTTTTTTTTTAAAGAAAACGTATCGCATGAGCAGTGGTTTTTGGCAGCAACAGTCACAAAAAACTTTAACATAAACATCTCTGAAGCCCTCTTGCTTGAGCATCGACAATCCTTGATGTTGTCGTCTCCTCTGTTGCTAACTGGCTAAGCTCCTGTTTACACCCGAGAGAGAATGCAAGCAGCATGAGCGTTAGCATCAGTAGGAGCTAGCTTCCCTTGACTGGACCAGAGCCAGCTCCTTCCAGCCGGGCTCGGAGACGTGAAGCCGTTCCGCTGTCGTTGGCTTCACTGATTTCACAACGGCTGCCAGTGTTTGTGTGTGATTAACAAATTGCGCGTACACATTAGCATCGGAGTGCTAAAAGCCGGCGCCGCTCTCTGCAGGAGAGGCCGGCGTGTCGGGGCCGGCCACAGCAGAAGGATGATGAATGTCCCGCCTCTTGTCCCCCACCGTGAATTACAGACCACGGCTCCAAACTATTTTTCTTGGCGAGCAGGAGCACGCTCGTGGCGACAAAAAGGGGCAAACACTGTTCATCATCTGCCCCACGACAGGCCTCCCCGGGGCAAATTAGGCAGGCGGCCGTATCGACTGGCACGAGCCGGGAGTCAGTGCCCCTTCACTTTGATTAATCTGCCCACGTTCCTCCTCCAACTCTATCAAAGTAATCTAAGTGAAGACGCACAGCATTGATCTGTAAACAACACGGCTCACGTCTCACCACAACACCGTCTGCTGGAAATAACGCACATGACCTGATAGTGCAGCAACGAATGTTATGTCCCCCGTTGGAATTCAGTAGAACTATTGAACAAATCAATGTAAATCTGAATGAATATTACAAAAATATACAATAAAAATTATGTTATTGATCAAAAATGATTAAATATCTGTTAAATTTGTAACTAAACATACAATAGAAAACTTGACATCAAACTGTTTCATGCAAGTGTGGGAATATAAATAACAGTAAAAGTCACGTCCAAAATCTAACAAATATAACACTTACAATGCTAAATGTTTGATAGTGATGATAAATGTTACCAGCCATGAGTGTAAAAAACTCATAAAAGTGGTAGTTTCCATATTAAAAAATGTGTTGTTGCAATTCCAACATTTTAATACATATAACCATTAAAAAAATTAATATGTTACTGTTCAAGTTTTTCCTTTTGACTTTCAGAGTTGTATTTCGTTGTTTCCCAACTTTTTCAGTAACTACAGAGCAGTTAGCTATTACATAATAATTTTGCTGTCTGTGTAAGAGTTACTTTTTTAAGTAATCAGTTACTTTTGCAGGAAGCAGTAACACAACGGGAGGAATTATAGAGTTCATTTCGAAGGATTTATCTATCAAAGAAACTGGTTCCTTTTTTAGAAAAAGGTTCAACTTTCAGCTGCATGTGGATGGCAGGTTTTCTAAACTTACACGATCTCAGTGAATAACAACAGATGAGCAGTGGCACTGTGATCTCAGCCTCAACGTGTTGTTTTATGTTTTCATGCATTTGTAGTTTCAGGCAGAATGCGGTCGACCGTCATGAGGCTCTGATTGTCTGATTCATTCTTTTCTTTTCTGTTAGTAAATATGATTTTATTTACTTCAGCTGCACAAACAAAATTTCCTTCACATTCCTGCATTACATTAACAGAAGATAATGGACAGATTTTCATTCTTATTGTTGTTATTTTATTTTAATGTTTTAATTCTTATTCTTTTTTGTTTTTTACACAGCTTTAAAAAATGAGCCATCATTTAGAACGTTTTAATTCTACAAAGTTATGAATAAAATATTTCATTAATATTCTAAAAAATAAATCAAATAAATCAAATAATAAAAAAAACATAAGTATATTTTAAAAAGTGTTAAATGTTTTTATTTTTGATAAAGGCTGTTTGAGCTCTTTTATTTTTTGCCTTAGTTTATAATAAGCATGTATAACTATTCCATGTCATTTTAGAGATAATTTATGGCAACTTTTATTAATACTTTGATTTCATTCTCAGTGCGCATGTCCATGACGTAACGCGCTCTTGACGTCACTCCGTCAGCCATCATGGCGGCGTCCTGTGTGCGCTCACTGGGCTTGGTTCTGGGGAAATGTGGGACTTACAGCTCTGGAATAAACACATTCGGGTCTCAGCTGAACCGCCAGGTAAATAAATACGCCCGTTTTTCATAAAGCCTCTGCTGCAGCACTTAAACTGCGTGCAGACTGAAAATGAAGCGCCATGCTAACGCTCCGGCGTCCTTGAGTTAGCGTCCTGTTGGAGCCTGTTAGCCGGAACTCCCTTAAGGAATCATCCAATTTCAAGTTTGATTGTGTCCTGTCTGCTTAGGCGACGATATCAGATTCCTAAACGTGTCCTGATTTAATAATCGAAGGTGTCTCTCCCGTTCGGCCACAATTTCATGTCAGTCTAGAAGCTGCATGTGTCTAAATAACAACATTTTGTGTGAATGCTTGTCGCGCAGATCTGTGTGAGCGCTGGCCTCCGCAGGAAGAACCTGGCGGCCGCAGGGCCGGAGAAGTTCACCATGGAGTTCATCCAGAAGCAGGCGGAGGAGTTTGACATCGGGAAGAGACACTTGGCCAACATGATGGGGGAGGACCCGGACAACTTCACCCAGGATGATATCGATGTGAGTCCCGAGCTGCACACATGTCCGCCGATTTCACTGGCTGCAGTGCAAGTGCTTATTACATTTCTGCAAGAATCCCCGAAATAACAACCAATTTTACCCCTTTGCATCACATGCAGACCTTTATTTGGCTTTATAGATTTATACTATCAACAATAGCATGAGATTTTAGCTATTGATGCTATTCAACAACCATTTCGAGAAAATATGTCTTCTGTAAAGCAGCTATCCGGCAGATATGTTATTCTAACGAGTTAGCATTTAAGAAAACGAAGCACAAACATCTGAGTGATAGGATAAGACTTCAACCAGAAATAGTTAAACCTGATTTGTCAAAAAACCGTAAATATTAAGTATTTGTAAAGAGGATAGGGTTGGGACTGACTGTGTGATAAAAAAAAAAATAAAAAAAAATAAATAGATGATGGTCATGTCAACAACACAGTGAAGTTTAATAAAGCATTTTAAAATCTTAAAAACAGTTGGACCAAACCAATGTAAACATTGTACCATCAGTAGACAGTATATGGGATACGACAAACGCTAAAGGAAAAGACCTTGGAGTTGACCTTCTTTATGTTTTTTATCAAATCAGATGATCGGGGCGGTCGCTTTAGAGAGTAACAACAAAACCTTTTTGATAAATTAATGAATTGTTTTTTGGTAACACTTTACTTGAAGCAGCCGGTATTACACATTGTAAGTAGTTATAAACACTCATAAATGATCACAATGCTTTATAACCCACTATGCAGCATAGGATTAGGATTAGGGTTAGGATTAGGTTAGATCCTGATGTTATAAAGCATTGTGATCATTTATGAGTGTTTATAACTATAGTTATACAGTGCTCATGTACTTATAATGTGTTAGGGGTGCTTCAAGTGAAGTGTTACCGTTTTTTGGGTTTTTTTTTTTTTTTGCCAAATGTTGATCGTGAAGTAGCCAACTGCTGATCACAGAGTAATCATTAAAAGGTTATTTTTTCCAATTCCTGCTTACAATTTCATGAAATTGCTTCAGTTTCTGATTACATTTCTTAGGTCTTGTGCTGTTTTGTTTTACTGCCTGAAGTGCAGCGGTGGCTCTGAGCTCATCCACACCGTTGGACCGGTGTGTCGCCCTCTGTTTAATCCGCTGCATCATTCAAATTGGAAATGCCTCAGATTCATGTGATCACCTCAGATTTTGGCTCTGCTGGCTTTGATTTCCTGGCCGATAATGAAGTGAGCCGTCGCCGCGGCGCTGTGAAAAACAAAGCGACGGCTGGCAGATGAGGCGGGAGGCGGAAAAGAGGCGGGACGAATCAGGCTGATGTTTACAGCCACAGGAGAGGCGGACGCCGACCGCAGAGACAGGAAGACACTGAACACCTCCTGGAACCAAACAGAGCTGTCAGATCACCACGACTCCTGTTATCACATTAGTTCTCATGATTCCACACTTTATTGTCATGATTAAATCACCTTCTTATCTCATTTATTGAACATGGAGAGAATAAAAAAACAACAAATGTCATCTGAAACAAAGGTTTAAAGTGCTGATGACACCCAATAAAGTACAAATACATGTCAAAAATTGAGTATATCATGAAAATATGTTGTATTTTTTTGTTGCTCATTTCCGTAAGTCAAACCGGTGTGTGATATGGGTTCATGACACATTTACTATTCCATTGATTTAGGCTGTGAAGAAGAAAACGATGGATGCATCGTGTGAGATTTAGTGAGTTAGGAAGTTGAGATTCAAAGAGGGGAAAGTGAACAGTGGAGGAAATACGAGACGGCGTTTGGCGGGTCCGTACGATCTGACGGCTCACAATCGCGAGGATCAGATGAAAGCATGAAATCGTGTTCAGACTTCTTCTCTCTGCTCTGGTTGTGTAACCGTTTCTGACCGCTGAGCTCTTCCCCGGAGAGCTGCCATATTGCGTGGACTCTCTGGAGACACACAGATGTGTCTTCATCTGTTCCCGCGCTTCGCCGCTCGCTTCACCTCATGGCGCCACGCGACAGTTTAACTCAGAGTGTGATTTCCATCACGGTGCTGCTGTGATAATCCTGCAGAAAGCTCGAGAAAACCTGCGTGAAGTTTTAATTTGAATATTGTAATCTCTTTATGTTTTTACTATTCGGTCTTCATACCTGTAGAAAAGCTGTGAACATCGACGTGTCGGTGTCTCTCCATCATTTCTCCAGAACAGTTGGGATCTGGTTTGTGAACGCGGATCAAATGTCCGGGGAGCTTTATCTGAGCCTCATTAATGCCGCAAGCGGATTTTAGCCCCTTTCTGTCTGATTTTGGTGGTTCTGACAGCCTTAAAGGCAGCAACCTGCTCCCTGCAAGCCGCACCTGCTGCCGCCTCGCTAATTGAAGCGAGGAGGAGGAGGAGGAATAACGGCGCCATCTGTAGCCCCGCTAATGACACTGTCGGAGGACGCTGAACTCGGCGTGAACCGCGGGACGTCCACGCCGTCCTCTGCTCGCTGTCAGCGAAGCCAGAACTTCGGCCTCTCCGCCGCTCCTCGCCTTTCCTTGAACCCGCCGGCAGCTGGCGCCTCGTCCGGCGTCACTTCGACCTCCGCCGTCCGAACACGTCTCTCACACCGTCCACTCTTCCTTTTTATTTTTTTTTCTCTCTGTTCACCTCTTTTTATTCGTGTTTTCTCTCTTCGCTCTCAGAGGAGCATCGCCTACCTCTTCCCTTCCGGCCTGTTTGATAAGAAAGCTCGGCCCCTCATGAAGGTAAATCCAAAGAGAAAACTCAAGTATCAAATCTTAATCTTACATTTAAATAATTCTGTTTACAAGCAAGATTTTCCTTTTCTGTGCAGCATCCAGATGAGATCTTCCCCAAGCAGAGAGGTACGGTTCCCACAGCTCTGACCTTTGACCCCACCACCTCCTCACTGACCTCTGGGTGTTTGCCGTGACCCCGAAATGAGCTGCTTGTGTCCCGTCTCTGCCGCAGCTGTGCAGTGGGGTCCAGACGGACGGCCGTTCCACTTCCTGTTCTACACCGGCAAGCAGTCCTACTACTCCTTAATGCACGTGAGTGCAGCCGCGGCAGTGTGACGCTCTGCGGGGCTCGAACATGAAGTCACCCTGAAAACAGTACTCAAAACTTTTCCAGTTTCTTAAATTGATGCAGATTAAATGAACAATTGAATTATTACGGTTTTGAGTGAATACAGTGACAAGATGAACGAGACGAAGAAGTGACGGTGTGAGTGGATCTGAACCGCACAAACAAAACACCGCATCTCTCACTTTGTGGAATTAAAGAAGCTAATCTGGCCCCCTCCACCCGCCCCTCCGTCTCCTCCGCACACGGCCAGTTGCTCCTGGCCTTTGTCGGACCTTCTGTGTGCGAACATGCCCGGCTTATCCTCTCCTCTGGCCTCCTTTTCTGCACATAAAATGGGTTTTTGTGCCTCCTCCTCCTCTCTGGTCGCAGGTCGGAGTGGCAGCGGATTAGCTTCACCGAGGAATTAAACATGTGGAGAATAATTGACGGGGATATGAGCTCTCACTCGGGCTGCGGCTGGCTGCCTCAGGAGGAGGAGGAGGAGGAGGAGGAGGAGGATGTGACCAGCATCGCTCCCCCTCCCCCTCCTCGGCTGGCCCGTCTTGGTGCAGCAGCTCGGACTCCAAATCATCAGACCTTGAAGATCCACGGCAACACGAAAGCTTCAGTCAGCCTCGATTTACACACAGAACAGCTGTAATTGGCAAAAAACTGATAGAAAACTGTCACATATGGACGACAAACGAGACAAAAAGTGCTGAACTCCCTCCAGAAGACAACAAATCCACATAAAAACAAGCACAAAGAGAAACAATGAACGCAAGAAAACAGTCACAGAAACATCGAAACGTTAAAGAAAAATGACTAAAAGGTTATCTGTGAACCAAAGATCATTTTCTTTATTTTCTTGTTCACTGTTGTTGGTGAATTTCAGGAGCTTTACAGTAAAATCCTGAACATCGAGAAGCACCAAGACCGAATGAGGGCCAAGGGAGTTTTCTCCCCGGACGCCAAGCTGATGTGAGTCCAGAGAGACGCTTCAGTTCTGGACTTGATTCTGTCTTTACTGACTTTTCTGCCCCGGCTGGATCAGATCTGAGCTGCTCGTTTCTCTTCCAGCTCTCCCGGGATGAGCAGGTGGCTCACCAAGGAGGAGCTGGAGGCGGTGCTGGTGGAGGCCATCTCTCCTCACGACGTGAGACCCGCCGCCCGCCGTCTTTTAACCCTCTCCGCGCCGCGGACGGTGAATGTGACGCGTTCTCGTCTCCTCAGTACGACCGGCTCATCCAGCTGATGGAGCGCCTGCTGGCCGCGCCGTACGGCGCCGCCGAGGGGGAGTTCGTGATGCGGTACCGCCGCCAGCTGGAGGCGCAGTCCGCCCAGCAGGTGGCGCCGGCGCTGGAGAGGGACGAGAGGGGCGTGGCCTACAGCGAGGCGGACGGTGGGCACTTCCTGTTTAATCTCTGGCTCGTTTCTCCTCCTCATATCTGTAGAGTAGCTGTGAACAGCATCATGTCCTCCAGTGTCTCATTCAGTCCCTTCCTCTGTCACTGACGGCTCTGGTTCTGCTTCTGGTTCTGGTTCTGACCGGCAGGGCGGAGGAAGACGTCGACCTCCACAGTCGTCCTCCGGGACTGCGGCTCTGGACGCATCACCGTCAACGGCCGGGACTACGTGCACGCCTTCCCCGTGCTGCAGGACAGGTAGGAAGCAGGGGAACTCGCCGCGGCCTCGGCTCCCGCTTTAGAATGCACGAGCTGACGTGTTTTAGTCTGAGCACCCCGAAAAAATTAAAAAGCAGCTTTTTCACTCTTCACAGCATCTCCTCGTTTTTTATTTATCTCCTTGTACTAAGTTAATTACACAGTTGAGTGACTGTGTGTGTGTGTGTGTGGGTGTGGGTCTGTCTGTGTGTGTGTGTGTGTGTGTGTGTGTGTGTGTGTGTGTGTGTGTGTGTGTGTGTGTGTGTGTGTGTGTGTGTGTGTGTGTGTGTGTGTGGGTCTGTCTGTGTGTGTGTGTGTGTGTGTGTGTGTGTGTGTGTGTGTGTGTGTGTGTGTGTGTGTGTGTGTGTGTGTGTGGGGGTGTGTGTTAATGTCCAGAGCTGGTGTTGTCACGCAGTGTGAGGACGGGCTGTAATTGGAGCGGAGAGGTGACAATTGACTTTGTCAGCAGCCATAGGCCATTCAACACACACACACACACACACACACACACACACACACACACACACACACACACTGATCCGGTTCTTGCTGAGTCAGAAGTTGCTCTGTAATATGTGCTGGTGAGATTGTAAAAGAAAGCGTTGTCTGAAAAGTCAGCCATGCACACACTCAATGAGCTCAGCCTTTGATACCACTATCTGTTAAATGGCTCACACTCATTCAGCCACGCTCCATTCTTTCATTATCTCCTCCTCCTCCTCCTCCTCCTCCTCCTCCTCTCAGGGAGCAGCTCATGTTCCCGCTGCAGTTCCTCGGCATGCTGGGACGCTTCGACCTGGAGTGCACCGTCAGCGGCGGCGGCCGGTCCAGCCAGGCGGGGGCGCTGCGGCTCGCCATCTCGCGGGCGCTGCTCAGCTTCGGGTCGGAGAGCGACCGGGAGGCCATGAGACAAGGTTCCATCAACGCAGTTTTATTGATTATTATTAATACTGCTGACTGACGCCGTCTGAGGAAAACTTGTTTAGGTTATTGAAATGATCACATCTGACTTTCAGGATAAGAAGAACAGTTTTAAATGTGGGTATTTGACAGTAACTATTTCTGTAGGGAAATGTATAAAACATAAATGTTGGGAGTCGTTTCAAACTGTAATTTATTGGAACCTCCTTCTGCGCCGCTGTTTGAAACTGAAGAAGTGTTTCTTCTTGCTGTTTGTGTCCAGCCGGTCTGCTGACTGCCGATCCCAGACTGAGGGAGAGGAAGAAGCCTGGCCAGGAAGGAGCCCGACGCAAATTCACCTGGAAGAAACGCTGAGAGACCTCTTCCGGACTCGAACCTGCGGCCGTCGGTCCGGGCCGTGCCGTCCCCTCCACTGTCATTCAAAGTGAACTTGTGCTCCTCGGTGGTCGGGTGCAGCTGATGGAGGCCGATCTTCCTCTTGCTTGAGAGCCAGAGACAGAGTGCAGTGACACCTGTGTGCCACCGGAGGGAGCTGTTTCATTACAAGTCTGAACTGTTCAAGAGTCGTGAAATAAATTAAATGTTTTCATATTAAAAACTATATTTATTTGATGTTTTATTATTTAAAACATAGTTTGATGTCAGCATTGTTGTTGAAAAACCCCTTTAAAGGTGGCAAAATGTTGGAATAAAACAAATTTAAGAGGAAATCCGAAGAATTTCTCCACCTTTTGAGTTGAAACATATCTGTCCCTCTATTCCGCTTCATCCTCTTCAGGGTCACGGAGCGCTGGAGCCAAACCAGGTAACCATGGCTGAGGGCAGGAAACGTCCTGAACAGGGATTAAAACCATGTGCACACAGGGAGAACGTGCAAACACTGTACCGAAGTCTGCGTCCTAATTTGAACTCTGACCGTCCAGAGAATGCAAACGTTTTATTCCTGCTAACATATTGTCAAAAAACAACAGTTCAGATGACATTCAGTGTATCAAAACAATTAAAAATAAGTTCAAGGAGGAAAAACGATCGATATATAGAAGGAAGGAGCAAGTTTCATCTCATAGCCAGCGGTTTGAGTTGACAAATTCATTTAGCCTAGACTTACACTTTTTTCATGGCTTTAAGTCTGTTGGAGTGTTCAGAAGACAAAATGTAATGTTGGAACTTGTTATGAAAAGTAATATATCAACATTCATGTAACCTCAGTGAATGTAATACTTTGACATCAGGAATAAAAGTTTTAAAACGCTTTTAAGCATCCAGTTATCAAACGGCCCCAACAACACATTTTCCCCCAAAAGAGGTGAAATATCTTGAATATTAATTTGAATGAAATTACACAATTTCTGCCAAATAATTGCTTCAGGGTATTTATTTCAAAGACTGCATTTTATGTCAACATCTTTCTCAAATCTATCTTTGAACGATGTTTTAGCAGGATAGATTTATGGATCAAATTAAAAGGTTTCCACATATTAGGGAGGAGCTGAACCTTTTTCCATCACATATCATCCAGAATATGAAGTGACCGGTGAAGTTGTAACTTCTTTTTGGAACATGGTCCTATTAGATTAATTTTGGAGAATATTTGGATGGGCAGATTTTCCCTGCAGGAGTTTCTTTTAAGACGAGACCTTTTTGTGTATGGTTTAGGCACAACTCTGGTTCAATATTTAAATTCTGGACATTACAATAATTAAAAAAAAAACAGAATACCGTGAGATGTAATATTTTTCAATTTCTTCTTTTAGCATTTATTACAACTTTCTTCCTTGGATTGTTCATATGTATTTGTTTTAGAAGATGATGCTCGGTGGATGCAATTTTTTTTAATTACATGGAAAAAAATGTAATTTTCTTAAAGTGACAACCTTTTATTTTTTTAATTAAGAATGGCTTCATTAGATAATGAACCTATGTATCTGATACATTTATATTGAATAAATTGTGTATATTTACCTGTTTGTTTTTATTTGTTGACACGTGAGGCGGAAGTGACGACATCTCGACGGCAGCGATGACTTCCGGTCGTCAGCGGTCACGTGACCCGTCTCCAGCCCGAGCAGGAAGCAGCGCAGCAGAGCCGCTCCTCCGTGTTTCTCCCCGCGACATGTCTCCTCGGCCCTCCGGGGCCTCGTCCCGCTGACAGCCCGCCGCCTGGAGCCCGCGGCGCCGGGTCATGAGCCGGCGGCCCCGGCCGTGACTTCCCCCTCGGAGCCCCGTGTCGCGTCGGGCTAGCTCGGCGGCCGCTAGCCGCGGCGGCGTTCATCCGGAGCGGATTTAACGGCGGCGATGATGCAGGGAGAAACCGCAGCGATCCGGATCACCGACGGCGAGGCCAAGCTGGAGGTCTTCCCCCAGAACCGGACCCCCAGCTCGGGGAGGGCCAGCGCCAAAGGCTGGCAGTACAGGTGTGTGTTGTGTCTGCCTGGAGTGAGTCACGGTCAGGACTGTGTGTGTGTGTGTGTGTGTGTGTGTGTGTGTGTGTGTGTGTGTGTGTGTGTGTGTGTGTGTGTGTGTGTGTGTGTGTGTGTGTGTGTGTGTGTGTGTGTGTGTGTGTTAACCTGTCCACTCTCCCCAGTGACCACATGGAAAACATCGATGGATACTTGATGAAATACACGAACCTGGTGACGGGCTGGCAGTACAGGTGAGTCCGTCTCCAGCCAGCTGCTGTCTGAACAGCGTGGCTCTTACTCACCTGCATGACTCAGGCCTGACTTATGGCAAACACACAAACATGAGACACACAGAGCAGAGGAGGCACGGCCACACACACAATCAAAACAAAACACAATGTGACAGATGTGCCTGCAATTTAGAAACAACAGAAGTTACAAGACTGGCTCATGAAACGGCTGAAACAAGACACGGTGTGACAAAACCGGTTTCCCAGCTCGACTCAAATACAGGAAGACAGAATGAGGCACAACAACAAGAGCATGAAGTCATCATGACAAAAACAGACCAAACATGACAAGAAACAAACACACTGAGTGAAACATGGCAGCTCAACTCACACCAAGGGTTTGCCCTCATGTTGTTGTTGTTGTTGTTGTTGTTGTTGTTTGTGTTTTCAGGTTCTTCGTGCTGAACAACGAGGCCGGTCTGCTGGAGTACTTTGTGAACGAGCAGTCGAGGCCTCAGAAGCCGCGCGGCATGCTGCCGCTGGCGGGCGCCGTCATCTCGCCCAGCGACGAGGACTCACACACTTTCACTGTCAACGCCATCAGTGGGGAGCAGTACAAGCTCCGGGGTGGGTGTGACACACACACACACACACACACACACACACACACACACACACACCTGGGAACAGGGAAAGCGATCAGAATGCAGGTTGTGAGAGCCAGCAGAAAAACAATTGAAAAAAATCTCATTTAAAATGCTTTTGACACAGATTTGGTGTACGACTTTCGATGTGGTTTTAATGGAAGTTTGTCACGATGTTCATAAAGGAAATTCGTGTGTATATTTTGGTGAAAAAATTCATCTTTCCACATTTATTTTCCAAGGAGTGAAGAAATAAAACTAAACACATGGAGAAATGAATTATTGAATGCCAAATGAATTGAATAAATGTACAAATGAATGGTATGAGGGAAAGGAAGTGTGAACTGATGTGAATGTTTTCCCTCTGCTTCCTGTAACTGTGGCTGTAAAGCGGTTTCTGCCGGTCGTGGTGCCGTCCGTCAGGCCTCCCTCCTCCTCTCTTTGTATCGATCGGGATGTTTTCCACTCTCCGCTGCAGCGCCTTGCTGTGGGTGACCTCTGACCCTGCTCCCTGTGCTTCTTTAGCCACGGACGCCAAAGAGCGGCAGCACTGGGTCAGCCGGCTGCAGATCTGCACGCAGCACCACACTGAGGCCATGGGCAAGGTAAACACTGGAGATCACACTCATCCTCCACTGGAAATACAGGAATCTCACCCCTGGTGGAACCCCCCCCCCCTTATCACCCATTGCTGCCCCCTTGTTCCTCGGTCACATGACCACAGTGTGCAGCCGTGACGCATTCAGGGAAACTGGGAAATGCTCCAATTTTTAGGAGTCATCACTAGAAGATTCCTGTAAAACCGAGCCACTCAGCACTTTTCGGTTTCCTGTTTGTTCTCACGAGGAGGAGCGATCGAAGTGAACTGAGCGCAGCCGTCTGCCCCCCGGTGAAATATTAATGTTTCTGTGAAAAAAAAAAAAAGCAAAAGACAGAAGTCTCAGCGCGTGTGCGTGAGAGCAGAGATCATTAGCATCGATCTGCGTATTGATCCACATCCTGCTGAGGCTTCTAACGCAAATGTTTCCAAAGAGTTTCTAGTGAGCCCAACATTTTAAGAGCAATAAATGTAAATGGACACACACTCACAGCTTATTATGGTCTATTTTTGGACTGATTTTTGTTTTTGCCTTTTTTTTTTTTAACGGTACATTTGGTTCTGGTTCTGTTTTGAGGTAGTTTTAATGTGTGACGGAGGTTTGTCGTTGTGGGGTCCTCCTCAGAGTAACCCGCCGCCAAAGTCCCGCAGCTACTCCATGGCGTCCCAGGGCAGCGGCAGCTCGCCCATGAGCCTGCGGCGGACCAGCCAGAACCCCGCCTCCCTGTTCGGCTGGTCGCAGCTCCACAAGGGCTCCTCGCTCTACTCCAGCAAGAGGTCGCTGCTGCCGGACCACCTGATGGACGCCCGAGAGGTGCAGCCAGGAACACACACACACACTTTACAGTTAAAATGTTGTGGCACACATGCCATAATTACACATATTAGTCACCAATATAGTCAGTAAAGAAGTTAAAAGTCTGAACAAAATTAATTGAGATCAATAAAAATGCTTTGTTTTGTTAAAGGGTACTTAGATGAAAACAATGTTCACTGAAAAAAGGTTGAGAACCACTGATCTATACAGTGTTTTAGTGACATTAATAATAATGAAGTGTAATTAAATGTAAGTCATTTAAAAAAGAATTAATTAAAACATCTTAAAAGTGAAATAAACTTCTCTCAGTCTTCACCTGGCATTTTGAAATTGTTGAGTAAAAAAATCATGAAGTGGAGCTGCTGTCATGCTGCAGTTTGTCCACCAGATGTCGCCGTGGTCTCGGCTTCAGGCATCAGTTGACAGTTGGAGGAATGAGCTCAGAGATTTAAGGACTAATAAAGTTGTGTGGAGACCTGATGAGGAGGAAAAAGTGTGGCCTGAATGTTAGCGGTGAACGTTTTGGAACAAGTGGACAAGATGAGTTTGTCTGGAGCAAATATGGAGCTTCCAACCTGCAGAGATCTGGGTGGAGAACGTAGATCCGTGTGCTCGGTGTCTTCTCTGTCAAACATGGAGCGGATTGATTTCAGGCTGTGACTCATAACAGGTCAGAGGTCACCGTGCGGATGAGAGAACTAACCCCCGATTCCTCCCCCAGATGATGAGCCAGGCCCAGGGCCAGCACCGGGACCTGATCCAGAACATCGAGGGCCTGCCCGCCGCCCCCGGCCTGTCCCCCCTGGACCAGGACCTGCTGATGCTCAAAGCCACGTCGATGGCCACCATGAACTGCCTGAACGAATGCCTGCACATCCTGCACCTGCAGCAGGTGGCCCGGCAGAGGGGCTCGCTGGGAGGTCAGTGCGCCCCGCCGCAAATCATGGCCGTGCACGCCCACGTGCGCACGCCCAATCCGGACAAACGGCCCGTCCGGACAGTGGAATTATTTTGCATTATTAATGGCGAGCGGTACCTATTCTGACCGCCTGTCTCCGAGGTAATTAGATCTCAGATGGTTAAATATCCGTCTGCAGCGCCGACAGGGGCGCTCGGTCGGAGACAGGCGGCGAACAGCCGGCGGGACCGGCGGGACGTCACCGCTGCTCCCCCCTCAGCGCTGTTTAAAGCAAACAAACAGAAGCAACATGCCCCACTTCTTCCCAGCAGATCTCGTTCCGCGATGCATTTTTCATCAGGCCGTGCTCAAAGCGGCAGCCAATCGGATCGCTCCGTGCGACAGCACAGCGGGTGAATTTGAATGAGTTCTGCCCACCTGTGAACGTCGGGGGGGCTCGGCCAATCAGAGGCCGGCGATGTTTCCTGTATCCTGATACCTGGCTGCTGGCGGCGTCGGGTTACACTCCTGTGGCGGAGGGCGGCCGTGTGGGCAGCAGCCAGGCGCTCGTATCTGTGTGTGTGTGTGTGTGTGTGTGTTGGGGGGCCTCGGGTGGGAGGCGGGGGTCGTACCATGAGCGCCTCTGAACCCGCCGCCGTGCGCTCCCCGTCCTCCGCAGGCCCCACCATCGAGTGGCTGGAGCCCAAACTGCCCGACATCCTGAAGAACGGCAGCAGCTCGCTGGGCAGCTTCGCCGGCGCCGAGGGCCCGCTGGAGGGGGGCCGCCTGGAGCTCAGCAGCCCCGAGTCCGGCAGCTTCCCCGGGGTGAGAGCTCAGCACACACACGGATCGATCCAACAGTACAAACAATGAACAGAAGTGTTTTTTAAAAAGCCCTTATGAAAGACAAGAGAAAGAACAATCACTGTTTGTAATTTTTTTCTGAAATATGAGAAGGATTCATGACAGAAATATATTTAAAGTCTTTAATATAAGATTAAACACAACTTGCAGCAGTGTCGTCTGCAGTAAGGTCAGATTTTCTGAAAGAAGACACAGAAAACAACATTTTGTTCATTATCTTAAATTCACAAATCAAAACAAAAATGTCTAAATAGTTTTCCAGCTCCGGTAATTTCAAATTGGACCATTAAAAGGGATCAAAATTCTGTAAATGTCATTTAAAGTCTGTTTAATCCAATAGAAGTAGAGTATCACTCAGAAGAGTGACAGAAGTGGACGCTTTATGAATGTATGAGATAACGGTCACATTGATTTTTCCTATTTTACAAAGCGATTGAAGGCGTCTAAAATGCTAAATCTATTTACTAAGAGACAGTTTAAAAAGATAAAAATCATGTTTATTTGAATGAGATGGAATGAAGTGGCGTCACAGTTCAAAAAGAAGTGTGAGACTGAAACCTTTCAACTAACGTGAGCTCTTCAGATCTGTCAGGAACAGGAGCTGTGCATTTTAATCGTCTTTGAAATGCTCATCGGTTCAGTTTTTTATAGAATGAAGTGTCAATTTTCCTCTGGAGAAATGTTTTAACCAGTAAAAAAGTGGAGGAAGGCTGATAATCAGACATTCGAACCCGAAGAACATCTTAAATCAGCCCCTCCCTCCTCTCCTCCCCCCCATGCAGGAGCAGGAGGACATCGACGCCGAGGACGAGCTGGAGGACTCCTTCTCGGATAAGGAGGAGGACCTGGGAGCGGTGGAGGAGGAGCGCAGCGTCATCCTACACCTCCTGTCACAGCTCAAGCTGGGCATGGACCTCACACGGGTGGGTCGAGTTCCACCGGCCTGCCGGCGGTGCTCATCCTGAAATACGTCACTTCTGGAAGTTGTTGGTATCGGAGGTCTGGAGGTTTCACGCTGAACACTCGGTCAAATGTTCGCAGCTTTTCTGAAGATATGAAGAGAAACGACGCAAAGAGGCTCCGATGTTACTCCGATCTGTGTCTGTAGTTTTTACCCAGATGTTGAGTGTGTTGGAGGTGTGTCCAGATGTTGAGTCAGATGTTGGGCAACCCGGGGGTGCTTCCAGATGGGCGAGCGCGGCGGACATCCTGTCTCTGGCAGCGTTTGGATCTGGTCCTCTGGGGTTTGTGATTGACGGAGCCCTCAGCTGGAGATCCAGGGGCCGGGTCAGCCGGCCGTGCTTCGTGAAACGGGCCGTGCACGCCGTCGATAGCCAAACGGCGCTCGGCCTCCACGTCCAGGCTGGAAGCGGCGCAGCTTTGACGTGTCTGAAAGTTTAATGCTCATTTTAAATTAAAGGTGGAAAAGCGAGCGCTCGGGTCAGAGTTCGGTCTCAAACTGTCCTGAACAGACGGGTCACTGAAGTGTTTGGAAACCTTTTGGCACAAAGACAAATGGGTTTTCATTCACGTAATTTTTTTCTTTTTTGGCAGACCAGGTGAAAGCGCTTCACTGATGCCTGATTTGTACTTGACTGAATTGCTCGGCTCCCTGCAGGTGGTCCTTCCCACCTTCATCCTGGAGAAGCGCTCTCTGCTGGAGATGTACGCCGACTTCATGTCCCACCCGGACCTCTTTGTGACGATCACGGACGGGAGCAGCCCTGAGGACCGCATGGTCCGCTTCGTGGAGTACTACCTCACCTCCTTTCACGAGGGCCGCAAGGGCGCCATCGCCAAGAAGCCCTACAACCCCATCATCGGCGAGACCTTCCACTGCTCCTGGAAGGTCTCCAAGGAGCCCCCCCAGGGGGACCCGGACCCCCCCGCCCCCGCCGCCGCCGCCGCCCAGGACTTCTACCAAGTGCGCTTCGTGGCCGAGCAGGTGTCCCACCACCCGCCCGTGTCCGGCTTCTACGCCGAGTGTCCGGAGCGACGGATGTGCGTGAACACGCACGTGTGGACCAAGAGCAAGTTCATGGGGATGTCCATCGGAGTGTCCATGGTGGGCGAAGGTGAGCCGGGGGGGTTGTGGTTCTGGTTCTGGAGGACCGCGGTACTTTGTCAGACCTGGACTGGTTGTAGTTTCTTGTGACTGCGCAGGCTGTCTGTATCTGCTGGAGCACGACGAGGAGTACACCTTCACGCTGCCCTGTGCCTACGCCCGCTCCATCCTCACCGTCCCCTGGGTCGAGCTGGGCGGCAAAGTCACCATCAACTGCGCCAAGTCGGGCTACTCGGCGGTCATCACGTTCCAGACCAAGCCTTTCTACGGCGGAAAGTTACACAAGTGAGTCCGCGGCCTGGCGCCGTCTCGCCGTCGCGGGTTTTTTTGCGACGCGGCGCTCTAACCGTGACGCCGCGTCTCCAGGGTGACGGCGGAGGTGAAGCACAACGCCACCAACGCGGTGGTGTGCCGCGTGCAGGGCGAGTGGAACGGCGCGTTGGAGTTCAGCTACACCAACGGAGAAACCAAAGTGGTGGACGTCACCAAGCTGCCCGTCACCAGGAAGTGCGTCCGGCCAGTCGAGAAGCAGGGACCCACGGAGTCCAGGTGGGGAGACCTCGCAGTGTCGGCATGGAGCCGCTCTAATCAGAAACACAGGGAAAACGATACTGCACAGCTGTATTTATTAAAGAGTAGGGGTCCCAGCATGCATCCCAGTGGAACGCCACTTACAAAATCAACTTTTTCAACCTTATCAAATGTTTTTTGTGATAAATTTTCACCTTTTTTTTTCTTTTTTTTTGTAATATCAGAGCTCTAAATGTCACCATGAGCAGATGAACAATTTAGTCAATAAATAAGAAATACTACGTCCCATTAGAGATCACGGATAAACATAACTCACATAATTTTAAAAGTTTCCGTCTCTTCTCCCGATGAATCGGTGATTAAATGAAGTGTTGCACTCAGAGTCACTGCTTCAAATGAGAACATTTGAATCATAACTGTATTTTTGCATCGCTGTCTAGCAGTGCTATAAAATGAGGCGCTGAACGTAAACTGAAGTCTCTGATCTCCTTCTGCGGTGGCTGTGGTGCGTTCAGGCGCCTGTGGCAGCACGTGACCGAGTCCCTGCGGCAGAAGGACATCGACAAAGCCACCGAGCACAAGCGCATCCTGGAGGAGAGGCAGCGGACGGAGGAGAGGCACCGCGTGGAGACCGAGACGGCGTGGAGGACCAGATACTTCGACAGAGACGTACGTTCAGCGCCGCGCTTCCCGTCCTCGCAGCGTTGCCTCGTCAGTAATGCCAGATTGACGCCTGTCCTCCCGCAGGGTGAAGGCTGGGTGTACCACAAGCCTCTATGGAAGAGCTCTGCCGTCAAGTCCTAGTGTCCTCTCCGCAAACCCTGGGATGTGGAGTATTCCTGTGTGTGTGTGCGTGAGCGTGAGTGTGCGTGCGTGCGTGTGCGCACGTGGTGGACCTGCCGGCTGGTGTGCCGTCTGCGACGCGGTGGATAAGTGGAGGTGCCCCGCTGTGATGACGGACGTCTGTGAAGCTGACGGCTCCTTTCAGGACACAGAAACCCACACGGGGGGGGCGGGGGGGTGCGTTTGATTCGCTCACCTGCAGAAGCAGCGGCTCATCTCACTCGAGCGGCTCCTCTTCCGGTGGCGGTTTACAGGAATCTCTCTTCACGCTGTTCAAACGGGTGATTTTTATCTGCAGACCTCTCTGTTCGGGAACATTTGAAGCCGATGTGATGTGATGTCCACAATGTCCACAACAGGACTTTATCTGAGGACTGGAACTGGAACCACCTGTGGGACGGTTTGGGCCACTTTTAGGATCAAGAATAAAGACTTACCATGAAAATATATTGAAGTTTTTCACAATTGGAAGTTTCACATCAAGCCGAGTAAAAATCTCAAATAACACAACACGGTGGAAATCCAGGGGGATGCTACTTTCACATGTCTATTGTTGATTGTGTCAGGATAGGAAAAGGTGTGTTTAATTTGCAGAAACGTAACTAACGAGCTGAAATTTAAGAATTGAGGTTTAAGTTAAAACCAAGTTTAAACCAAGCTGAAGTTGTGAATATTTACATGTGTGAGAAACGGGCAAAATTCTTCCATTTTTCATGAACCTTGATATATACTCCAGGCTGAAGGCAGTCATCCCTCAGTGAGATGAAATAAAAAAGATAAAGTCCTAAATAAGAGCAAATTCCTTCACTGAAAATCTATTTGTGACGAGCTGCAGGAGGTTCGACACCAGTTTCAAAAACCACTTATAAAACATTTCCGGTGTGAACGCTAGTGGAAAAAACGTCTAAGATTTGTTGAAAAATGAATTCAAAACCACTTTGAAACCCATGTGCGGTGAGAAACTGGTAAAACGGCGAGAAGCCCGTTCAGCTGGAGTCTGAAGGTCCGTCAGAAATGAGTTTCTTTGTCCAGTTTGTCTGACGTGAAATTATTCACAAACCTTTTGACATCGATCGTCAGATTTAACGCTGATGTGCTGCTGTCGGGCGAGAAGCCGCGAGCCCGTTGCCCCGGTAACGCTCTGAGGTCTTGCGTGGGTTTTGGCGTGTGGGTTTGCGGTGTCGGGACGAGTCTCTCCGCTCGCGTGTTTAAGTTTCCTTTCCTGCGCTCGGACTGAGGAAAACCTCCATGATGAACTCCTCCCTCCACGTCTCGGTGCCTTACTCGCCTCTGTGTGTGTGTGTGTGTGTGTCTTCCAGTTAGAGGCCTGACGTGCACGGCGTCGACTTGGGTCATTGTGTGTGTGTGTTTTGGTTCTTTGTGTTTTAGTGCGGGCACGCTGTGGAGAGACAGAGCTCCATTCTGATCTGTGAAATGCACTGAAGGAAACGACGATGCAGAGAAACAAATATGACGAGTGTGATGTCAATAATCCAATAAACTGCGTATCGCTTGAAAACTGCTCCGTTTGCTTCACTGGTCTGACTCTAAAAGGAGCAGAAATGTTAATTATTTTTTTAATGTGCCAAACCAGCACTAAATGTCGAGGAAGGCACGGGAGAACGCAGCGAGAAACCAGGTCAAAAAGGGGTGACAGGTGGTTTAAACTGCCCAGATCCGCCAGTTTGAACATGGTCTGGTCTGGCCTGGTTATTGGGGATGTGCAAGCTTGAGGATCCAGGTGTCAAATTACAAACCAGGGCATCAGGAGAGACCTGACAGAGACAGACATCAGTCTCTGACGCACCACAAGACAACAGGGTGACTGTGTGCGTGCCTGAGAAAGCCGGCGGCAGTCCCGGAGCCCAGCCACCGCCCCGGGAAGGCGTCCACACACCGGTCCAGAAGGGGGGCAGAGGAAGGCCCCGGCCAGGACCCCCAAGAGCCACGGTTGTAAATCCTCCTCCGAAAGCCCTACATCCTGCAGCTGTTCGCCAGCTTCGCCACCACTGCTGACCTGAACTCATGTTTGCAGGACGTGTTCGCCAGCGTTCTGTCAGGGCTTCTTGTTCTCGTCCAGACCAGCACCGATCGGCCCAGTGTCTGCTGGACCTGCATGTCTCCACAGGTTGAGACCCAAGATGCCTGGGACGCTCTGCAGCTGGTCGAGGTCGAGAAACCCTCCACTCTCTTGGTAGAGATGTCATTTCGTCTTCGCAGTCACAAACTGCCACAGGTAGGGGTCACGTCAGGCCGAGTACAGCTGCGATGCCACGTGATTAATGCCGAGTGCACTTTGATGTCGGCTCGTCTCGCATCAAAACATGCCTCCAATCCAGTCCTTATGAATTTAACTTTGATGGTCACAACAGGTTATTTTTTACTGCTGCATTACAAGACATTTATTTAACAGGACAGTATATTTTTTTAAACGTGTTCAACAAATGCTTTTCCAAATTCAAAGACATGATCGTGGTTGCGGAATTGACCAAAACAAATGGTGGTTATGATTGTTTTCCATTATCGGGTAGTTCTAATTTCAGGTGTCTGTTTACTCGATAGCGGTGCTAAGAGCCACTGAAAACACAACTTTAGAAGCTGCTCCCAAGGAGGAACTTTCCAGAAATGTTCAATCATGGAGTGAGGACCAAGAATGAGGACCAATCAATCAATCAAACCTTATAGCACTTTTCATATTAAAACAAACAACAGTAAGTGCTTCACAACATTTAAACTATACAGTAAAACATGGAATACAGTAAAACAGACATCGTATACACACACATACACACCCATCATCACCGAACAAAACAGAAACATGTTGCATTTAGATGTTGCCTTTGTTCAGTGTTTGTTCTGAATAAATTGATCAGCTGTGATTTTATTGGGTCACAATTGAGTGTTTGACCGATTTAAACAAATGTAATTGGGACTGGAAAAGAGAATGAAATATTTCATGAGGTTTCTCAACAAAATTAGCAGATATAGCTTCATGGTGCAGTCATGCTTCATGATTCACTTTAGTTATCGATAAAAACCAAAACATTTGTTCTCAAAGTCCTGCAGAGGTTTCACAGCTTGCGTTCACCTGCACAGTTACAACGATTACATTTAATGGGGGAAAATCAGTTTGAAACAAAATCACTCCAGAATTCATGTGATGACAAATATTTTGACTATTTGAGGAAAAACATTTGTTTTTATTAACAAATGAAGGATATGCCAAAAATCGAGTAGCTTGATCGTGAGGCGTCCTTCAGGGCCAGACTCTGGAGCTTCCTGGTCCCGTGCTGCCCTCTGCTGGCCACTCGGTGGAAGTGAGCGGAGCTGATGCTGCTGGTCTGAGATCAGATGTGGGTTTTTATGAGATGAAATCAAAACAGGACTTCTATATATAGACATACTTAAAGTATATTTAGTGTCTGAAGCCGCCCTGTGTTTGTGCCTCCCAGTCAGGTCCGGGTCCTGGAGGGTCCTGGAGGGTCCTGGAGGGTCCTGGAGGGTCCTGGAGGGTCCTGGAGGGTCCTGGAGGGTCCTGGAGGGTCCCGGTGAGTCTCTGCCAGTGACGTGCAGTCAGAGGAGGCAAGGGAGGCTGTTTTTACGCCCTCTTGTGGACAGATGTAGAAATTACAACAGTGAGGTGAACCTTCACACTGTCAGCAGTGTGAATCCAAATAACAGCCAAGTATGAAACGAGCGTGAAAAAGTGTTTTACAGTGTTTACTTGTTGTAGCTACTTGACAATAATTACTGTTGAAGATAAATGGCTGTCACTAAATATTTCAGTTCTTCCTTTGAACTCCAGTAACTGAACCACTTCCTCTCAGATTTTCACTTCAAAGAGATGAATTCTGTGATTTGTGTGTGAATCTCGGCACTAAAACCAAGACTGACTCTAGTTTGAAGTCCAGCCTTTAACTACCATAGTTAAAAATCAATACAGAAATATAAAATGGGTCAATATAGAAATGTATTTGCCAATAAATCAGAAAAAAAATAAATATATATTTTTCCTTTCATGAGAAAACCTATAAAAAGACTGAAAACATATATTTATTTTGTCATTTTCACCTCAGTCCATATTTTTATTTGGTGATGTTTTAAATATCTTTCATTAATTTTTAAGCCTGTATTTATTTCTGTATTGTTACTTTAACATTCTTTGTTCTTCAAATTAGATGTCGGAATTTTATTTTCATCGGGCATTTTATTTATTCATCGACACTTTTTTAATTCTGTCACATTTATACCTTCATTTTTTTCTAATCTTGGATTTTGTTACTCTATTTTTTTCCACACATATTTATTTGTTTCCGTATAAGTGAGGGGGCGGGGTTTCAAGGCATGTCTTGGGGCCAGTTGGCCAATCAACTTCAACATGGTCCTCATCCAGGTAGAGTAGAGCAGAGTCGAGCAGGGAGGTGGAAACAGGCCCGTCGTCTCTCATTCCAGCCTCTTGCTTCCCCTCCTCATGTCTGATCGCTGTTCTCCACCCTGATGTGCTTCACCTGTGTCTCGTTGGTTATGGGGGTCCCCAGGTGCTCGGGGCTCATCAGGGCTTCTGTCTGTCTTCAGGTTGGGGGGTCGTCTTGTCTTCCTGCTCTGAGTCGCTGCTGTTCCCGTTCAGTCGGTCAGCAGAGAGAGCTGCATGCTGAGCTCCTGCCAGGCGCTCTGGAAGATCTTCTTTCCCGTTTCCCTGCCCTCTGCTGAAGCAGCTTCTGGTTTCTGGATCTGGATCCTGAGTCCATGCTGGACTCCTTTTGTTTTTGGAGACTTTGGATTGTTGTTTCTCCTCAGGGACAAAAAAAAAAAAAAAAAAGACTTAAATGGGACGTATTTGTCATTTACATCAGTTTGGACTTTTGTATGTTCGTTGGAGTTTTAGCTGTGGATGTTTGTCCAGGTTGAGACACTTTTGTCACCATGTTGAGCAAGAAGTGATTTCCTGAGAAACTGACTTGTATGATCAGATCAGGTAGGAGGCTGCCGTCACGTCAGGAGGTGGTTGTGTTTCCACGACAGAATTAGAGATCTCCTCTCAGATTAAAACAGTCTGATTTATCTCTGTCATGGAAATGTCACGGGGCGGAGAGCCCCAGTTTACTTAGGTCACAATGGGGAGTTCCTCTGAATAAATAAAACATGCAATGCCAGGAGTAAATGTCTCTAAAACTTGATTTATTGATTTCAAAAGATAGATAAAAAAGAGAAGTCCTAAAACGGCACCACCTAAAAATCTAAAATCTAATAAATATATCCGGTGAACATGGGATCCAGCTCAATGTCCTTGGTGCTCTGCTCCTCTTCTGCTGTGGGGATCAGCCGGGTGGACAGGGGCTGGTGGACACCCTCCTCCTTCGACGTGTCTGTCTCTCACACGCAGGCAGAGACGGGACCTGTATGAGGGGGCAGGGTCGGGCGGCTGTCACTAATAAAGGGGGGGGCAGCGGCAAGCGTCGAGCAACTGCGTTTGGCTCGGGGTTGGTTGGGCCGGAGCCACTGTCAGTACACACTGCAGCACACCACACAAAACATCAATCGGTGTACTCCGACCTACAACCACCAACCAAAGCCATGAAGGGAAAACTTAGCTCGAAGGAGGGGGTTTGCACTCTCTCCCCCTCCTGTGTTCCCACGACGCTTCCTGCCACTGCCTGGGAAGCTCTCGCTCTTCCTCTCTTCCTCTTTGGTCCACCGTCCCTCCGGGTCCGTCCCAGGGTCGCTTTGGTGCCCTCAGGTCTCTGTCTTCTTCGCTCCTGCCCCAGGTCTCTCCGTCCTCTCTCTTCTCCCTGCTACTGGAGTCATGCACATGCCGCCCACACGCACACATCTGTGCCCAATTTACTGATTCCAGGAGGGAGGCGGGGCACAGCCACATACACTCCAGCCCAGCCCAGCTCTGACACCCCCCCACAGAATCACCCTGTGAGAGAAACACAACCACATCCTGACGTGACAGCAGCCTCCAATCAGATCTGATTATACAAGTCCGTTTCTTCAGGAAATCTCTTCTTGCTCAACATGGTGACAAAAGTTGCGCAACCTGGAGACATATCCAGAGACAGTTGGTAGAGAGACTCAGAGAGACTCAGAGAGACGTGGTCTGGCTGGACATGGAGCTGAAGCTGCTGCTGCTGCTGCTGTGGAGCTCAGGTAGGACTCTGCTGCTCACTGCTGCTTCTCTCTCTGCTGGGAATTCTCCTCCATCGGGGAGTTTCAGTGCTCCACCAGCTAGAAGGAAGACATTAGTGTGGTCCTGAAAGCTGCTTCATGGATCCTCCTGACGGCTCTGTTCTGCAGTGAGGATGTGGAGCTGCTGCTCCAAACCTCCAGGCAGTGGTTCCAGTACGACAGTATCAGGGAACCAGATCTCATCTGGAGAGCTTTGCTGTTCAGGAAGGATTCTGCTCTGCTGAGGACTGAAGACTTGTGGATGTTTAGGATTCAGCATGTTTGATGGGAGGTTTCCAGCAGATCTTCTTGTTGATTTCTGGAGCTCTGTCTGCTTCTACACCTTCTGTCAGAACTTTAGAGTCTCTATATTCCCCTCATGACTTCCAAACAACAGAATTTACTGAGAGTTTGTTTGAATCAGGTTAAACTCAGCTGCTGTCTGAGACGGTTGAGAACCAGCGATAACGGGAGGGTCACAACGACTCCTTCCGACCCAAACAAGATACCAAGAAACCTTCAGACTGAATCTGGCGCCCCTTGGAATTCAAACATCTCCCAGAAGAGGATAAGGACACAAGGTCGCTCCCTATCTCCCACAACTGATCCCCTGGAATCACCCTCCCCTTTCTGGACTGCTTCCTTGGAGGACATCCCCATGACAACGGAGGTCACCAGCTGGAGCGCAGAGAGGACGGGCCAACCACACACACATACACGGACTGACGAACTGATAGAGCACACACTTGCACACACCCCCCCTCCCCTACTTTCAACGTCTCCTCCCCTCTCTTCTGCTGACGACTGGTGGTGATGGTGTGTAGCGCCAGTGAAGGCAGCAACCACAGATCCACCAGTTTGATAGCAATTTGTCTCATGTGTTTTTGCTATGTTTGTGCAGGTTGGCTTTTTTTTTGGTTTCTCACTTCTTATCACGACTCCCTCTTGGAACCGCGATCTGAATTGATGTATCTTTTTTTTACCACCACCCCCCCCCCCCCCCCCCCCCCCCCAATTTCTGTCTGAGTTCCTTTAACTCTGTTTCTTTTTCAAGACGGAGCGCTGTTACTGGCTGCCTGGGCGTCTTTAAAACCCATGAAATTTCGTTGCACTTGTAACTTCGGTAACTTGTTGCAATGACAATAAAGACGATTCTGATTCTGAATCAAAGCTCTTCTTGAATGTGTTCAGTTCTGAGTTGGTTTCCTCTGAGAGCTGCTCTAAATTCTCCCTGGACAGAAAACATCTGTGTCCTCAGAAAACTAGATAAACTGCAGTATTTTCCAGGTTTTCCCTCCTTCATGACAGTTTCTCTCAGTGGCTTTGGAGCGTTTCTCTCAGGACTGTTTCCTGCTGCTCAGCAGTCAGTTCAGCCTCCTCAACATTCAGTCATTTGTTCTCATCACAGCAGCAGTTTCTCTTCCTTCTAACAAGTGTCCACTGCTTGTGGACGGTCCTCAGCTGCTGTCCTCCAGCTCTGTGCTGCTTGATAACATGAAGGTTTGCTCGTGTCCCGTCAGTCCAGATGAACTCTGCTTCTCTTCTTGTTGGAGCTTTGAGCCAGGAGAGCGTGGCAGAGTTCTCCTTGTTTTTTCTGAACTGAAGAGCTCCGGTTCCACACGCTGTGGCTGGACTGCCATGTTTACTGCAGGCAGCTTGAAGCAGGCATGCGCACGACTGTGGTGAAGCCCAGGGCAGTATGGGTAATGGAGTCTGCAGGGTGAAGGGGTGACCGTGCTCTGGGCCCTGTGAAGGCTGATGTGCTCTGATAAGCAGCTGTTTGAAGGACTCAAAGAGATGCTATTGAGCGTAGTGATGCGTTGTTGGAGCTTGGAGAAGTGCCAGGACGCTCAGTGGACGTTTTCAGAAGTCCTGGAACTCCGACCCGGAGCGTACCGGACCACTGAGACCACCAAGTGGCTGTCGACATCTGTTAAGCAGATTTTAGACATTTTTAATCTGTTTTTCCTGAAAATGTCTCCTAAATTAAAGTGTTATTCTCAGGTGAACTTCAGCTTTCACTGATGCGGAGTGTGTGAAGCTAATCTGATCTTATTAGTTATTAGGTGAAAGGACTCATTTTAATGACACCGACATGTTCCCTGACTGGTAACTTGCTTTTGAGAGATGAACTGTCCATTTTGAACAAGTGACACATTTTTGCAGGTTTTCTACTCAGTTTTATTTTTTGTACTAATTGTTTTGACAAATGCATTCACTGTTGTGCAAAGTAAAACAACATTTCAAGTAGAAATAAAATCATTCTGGAGTTTTTGTTTTGGAAAAGTTTTGCACTTATGAATAGAACAAAAGTTTTGTTGTGTTTTGGAGTTTCTGTTTACATGACAACAATGTTCCGACTCACTGCAAACACCACTTTTTGGAAATGGCTTCCAAGGTGGAAGTTGTTGAAAACACTGGGTCTGTGTCTCCTGGCAGAGGAGAGAAAAAGAGACTTTGTGGAAACGCCCGGGGCGTCTCTTGGTTGACTTCGGAAACTCTGCTGCTGCACATGCACAGCACGGCCGGGTCGGCAGTTCCACCATCTTCTGCAGGAGCTGGGCCTGGACGACGGCCGGTTCCAGCCCTACTTCAGGCTGACACCCGGTTTCCACCTGAAGCGGTGAACAAATGAAATCGGGCACGCCACTCGCCACTCTCCTTGGCATCACGCCAACTGTTCTGCGTGGTCGGAGCCCTGCAGGCCCTACGTCAGCACGTCCATGACGATCTCCACGCTGATAGGCTGTCCTGGTGTGAATACGCTTCAAAAGTTCAATTATTTCAACTTGAGTGACAAGCGACGAGCAATGGAGTGGCGGGCGGCGATCGTCGAGGGACGGGCGGCGGGCGGTGGCAAATGGCAGTACAAGTCGACGGGCGCGCCAATTTTTCGCTGGAAACGCTTGTGCTGGCCGCCCGCCGCGTCATCATTACATCATTACATACATCATTACATTGATGTATGTAATCTCATTGCATGAAAAATTCGCGTCGCGTCCAGTGGAAACACAGCGTTAGATTTGCTTTTAGAAATAATCTAATTCTTGACCTTTGACCTCTTTTGGCCCAGTCTGGATGCTCCTGACCTGAGCTGGACTCTTCATACTTCCAGTTCATCTTCAGATCAAACATATTTCACTGGAATTTCGACTCTGAACTGAAGCTGCATGATGAGAAGTGAGAATCACTGAAACCTGAGGAGTCCTGAACTCTGTCTCTGTTTCCCCTCAGGAGTCCATCTGGAAGACAGAAACCGTCCAGCTGGTAAAGACAGTCCTCAGAGACGAAGACAGAAAGAGAATCTTTGTTCTTGCTGACTTTGTGCTCTTTGCTCAGAGGCTGATGGTGAGTTCAGGTTGGTGGGAGGAAGCTCTGGCTGTTCAGGTGGACTGGAGCTGAAACTCCTCGGAGAATGGAGACCAGTGGAGGACCTCTACTGGAACCTGAAGTCATTAACTGCAGTCTGTGAACGTCTGGACTGTGGCTCTGCTGTTTCCATCAATACAACATCTGAGTTCTCATTCAGATCTGCGTGGATGGTCAACCCTCGATGTTCCCAGCCTCTGTCAGATTTGAAGAATTGCTTCAGGTCCTCTGATTCTTCCTCTCCCATTAATCTCACGTGCTCAGGTAAGACCAACGAGGTTTCATTAACTGCATGTTCTCAACATGGTGAGTTCAGACCATAGACGAATTACTGTATGGGCAAAGTGGGCATGTGCCTAGGGCCCAAGAGCCAATTGGGGCCCTCAGCCAGGCTTTTACAACGCAGAAGCGTAATTTATGTGGAGTTGGCAGGTAATGAAAACCAACGGGCCCTCTTGTGGTGAAATCCACTGCTGAGGACTTTTGTTTGTTTAAATCCGAGACGGAATGAGCGCAGCAGCTGCTTCTCTCCGGCCAGAGGTGCCGCTACACACAGGGCCCCGGGCTGGAGGGGGCCCCGAGGGACGGCTGACATCACTCAATTTCAATGACAAATTAAAAGTGCTACACTAGACGCTGCAACGACAGAGTGTCGAAAATCCCCCGCATGGGGCCCTTTCCGAGTGCTCAGGGGTTAGTTGCTAGTAGGAGGGCCCTGACAGACGACGGATATCAGTGACACAACTTAAATCCCACAGATAATTTACAATGACACGTCGGGAATCTACCTAATGGGGCCCCACGACGACCCGGCTTGCGTCAACGTGATGCATTACATGCAGTCAATATGACGCCATGACTGCATTTGCACTTCATGCCACTAGGTGTGCTGTTTGCATGTTCAACCTTATTTTACACAGACACCACAGAAGAAGAAGGGCCCCTGAAGTGCAGGCTCTCTCTGCATGTTGTGAGAAAAAAACGGCAGGACACCGTTTTTTTCAGTAAAAGAGAAGAAGTGAACTTGTTACTCTTATTGTAACCGGGTTGAACCGATAAAAAGTGGTTGTAAACAATAATGGCCCACATGTAATGGGCTTTATGTTTGCACTTATGAGTGTTTCTCATACATTTGTTAACTCGTGATTGTCCATCCATCCATCCATCCATCTTCAACCGCTTATCCGGGGCCGGGTCGCGGGGGCAGCAGTCTCAGCAGAGATGCCCAGACTTCCCTGTCCCCAGACTCTTCCTCCAGCTCTTCCGGGAGGATCCCAAGGCGTTCCCAGGTCAGCCGAGAGACATAGTCTTTCCAGTGTGTCCTGGGTCTTCCCCGGGGTCTCCTCCCGGTGGGACATGCCCGGAACACCTCCCCAGGGAGGCGTCCAGGAGGCATCCTAAACAGATGCCCGAGCCACCTCAGCTGGCTCCTCTCGATGTGGAGGAGAAGCGGCTCTACTCCGAGCTCCTCCCTGGTGACTGAGCTCCTCCCCCTGTCTCTAAGGGAGCGCCCAGCCACCCTACGGAGGAAGCTCATTTCAGCCGCTTGTATCCGGGATCTTGTCCTTTCGGTCATGACCCAGAGCTCAAGACCATAGGTGAGGGTGGGAACGTAGATTGACCGGTAAATCGAGAGCTTCGCCTTTCGGCTCAGCTCCCTCTTCACCACAACGGACCGATACAACGACTGCATCACTGCAGACGCTGCACCGATCCGCCTGTCAATCTCACGCTCCATCCGTCCCTCACTCGTGAACAAGACCCCAAGATACTTAAACTCCTCCACCTGGGCCAGAGTCTCTCCACCGACCTGGAGAGAGCAAGCCACCTTGTTCCGGTTGAGGACCATGGCCTCCGATTTGGAGGTGCTGATCCTCATTCCTGTCACTTCACATTTGGCTGCGAACTGCCCAAGTGCATGCTGTAGGTCTGGGTTCGATGAAGCCAACAGGACAACATCATCTGCAAAAAGCAGAGATGAAATCCTGTGGTCCCCGAACCAGACCCCCTTTGGCCCCTGACTGCACCTAGAAATTCTGTATATAAAAATAATGAACAGAACCGGTGACAAAGGGCAGCCCTGCCGGAGTCCAACATGCACCGGGAACAGGTCCGACTTACTGCCGGCAATGCGGACCAGACTCCTACTCCGGTCATACAAAGACCGGACGGCCCTTAACAAAGGGCCCCGGACTCCGTATTCCCGGAGCACCCCCCACAAGACACCACGAGGGACATGGTCGAACTCCTTCTCCAAGTCCACAAAACACATGTGGACTGGTTGGGCAAACTCCCACGAACCCTCGAGCACCCTATGGAGGGTGTAGAACTGGTCCACTGTTCCACGACCAGGACGAAAACCACATTGTTCCTCCTTTTTTTTTTTCTTTTTTTTTTTTTTTTTTCTCCCTTGTCCTGTTCGGTAGCTGGGGCGTGCAATATTGTATGATTGTAGCCTTTTACTATCCGAACAGATTTTAATATTAGCAGCAGGACGAGACTGAGTCTCCTCCTGCTGCTGCCTTTATTTAAAGCTGGCATCCGGCATAGCTACCGGACAGGACCGGGATGGAAATGCTCAGAGAGCAGGGACAGAAAGAGAGAAAGATAAAGAGAGGGAGAACGGAAGAGGGGGGGGGGGGGGGGGGGGGCACAACCTATGTACAAAGTCACAATACAAAACAGTGTTGTCGACGCACCACACGCAACCTAGAACAATCCCAAACCCCCAATCTAGACAACACCAAAACAGAGCCGACAACCAACACAGAAAATTACAGAACCATACATACATTTTTTTTTTTTTTTATTTTCCTTCCTCTTTTTTTCCAAACCATATTAGTGAACAGACCAGGCCACAAAAATAAAAGGAGGTGTAGGGGAGGAGGGAAATGCAAGGACACCACAAACCGTATTTTTTTTTTTTTTTTTTTTTTGAATATAGCTAGTCGTAACTAGTAGTAAACTAGGGGCGTGCATCAAGAGAGGTCTGCTACAGATCACCATTATTGTAACCACCACAAGAAGACAAGGTAACCCAGTATGTAAAGAGTGATTAAAGATCAACGTGATCATGTGAATATGATGGTGACAGTGATGGTGATAGTGATCATGCATATATGACCTCTGAGAAGGCCAGAAGCAGGCCAGAGAGGCCCTCAGAGCCCAGACAGCCGGCGGACATCACAGAGCCCGGATCCAAGCCGCCCCCCCAGGCAGACGCCCACGCTGCAGTCCAGAAACGGGGCAGAGGAAAGCCCCGGCCGGGGACCCCGGCAGTCCCGGGGCCCGGGCCCCGCGGAGCCACGACCGGCAGGAGCCGGTCCACCCCGGGCGCCGGACGCCCGGGGCGGGCAGGGCCGAGAGCCCAAGGCCCAAGAGCCCAGGAGCCCACCCCCCACCCAGGCGAAGGGCTATGACCCACCCGGGAGAACCAGCCCACACGGGCGGCTACCCACCCCGGGCCAGTGCACCCCCCAGCGCTCCGGCCACGCACCCCGAGATCCAGGGCATCACCCCCCCCCCCCCCCACCCCACCCCACCCCACCCCCCACCCCACAACCCCCACCCGGAACCCACCCCCCCGCCCGTCCACCGCCCGGCCCACCCCTCCCACCCCCTGTCCTCTCCCGCCTCACTCCTCCCCGCCCCAACCCAACACTCATACCCACTCACTCATACTAACACACACACATGCACACACGCACACACACAACCACTCATCCCTAAACCAAACGCACACACACACACACTCACATTCCAACACACTCACACCCTCTCACGCACACGCTAACAAGCACGCGCATGCACACGCACATACACACACACGCACACACACACGCACACACGCACAGACACAGACACAGACACAGACACACACACACACACACACACACACACACACACACACACACACACACACACACACACACACACACACACACACACACACACACACACACACACAGTCCATCCTACCCCAAACACACTCACATTCCCGCGTCATCCAACTGTCACATCCTGTGGGAGACCCCCCCGGAAGGCAAGGGAACACCGAACCCCACATCCAGAACCCCCCACCACCCACAACTGCCGCCCCCACCCCCCCACCCCCCCGCCGCAGACAGGTATGCACCCCCCTGAGCCAGCAGCCCCCCAAACCACAGCCGCTCCAAACCCCCGGCCTGTGGGGAAAACAACAGCCCCCCCCCGCCCCACCCCCCACCAGAAGGAATCTGGAAACGGGGGCGCAGAAGACCCCATTGCCTTCCCTCCCCCCCCTCCGTCTCGTGAGTGTTGATGGAGTATATGTTGTTTGCGATTAAAATTTGAGGGTCAGTAACCACACCGTGCCGCGAGTGAGGCCAAACGAGCAGTCTCATCCACCTGAACAGCCCCACCCCCGACACAGCGCGCCAAGACCCCCCGATGTGTGTGTTTGTATGTATTTGGTCGTGTTAGATGACTAAGTGCAATTAAGACTGAGAGGCGAGCCACTGAAGGGTGCAGTGATTGGGGCCACTTAGATGGCCCCCTCCACCACACCCAACTTGATAAGCCCGCCTCCCAAAGCCCTACGTGTGTGTGCATGAGAGCGGGGGGGGAGAGGGGGGTCCGGGGATGCCGCAGCACCCCCGTCACCCAGGAGCCCCCCGATGAAGGACAGGGCCAGGAGCGCCACCCCCCCCCCCCCCCCAAGGACCAGGGCGGACAGCGACCATGGCCAGAGAACCACCGACCCAAGAAGCACACACCCATCATGCATCAGGAGGAGTGAAGGTGAGGACAGACAGGGGGCAGCAGAAGGACCCAGACCCAGGGCCCACCGCCCCCAGGCCCACCGGGGCCCCCCCCCACAGGACACCGCACTCTCTCATACATAGCTCCAGTCGCCCACACATATACACACACGTACAGACATACATACATACTTACAGATACACACCCTCACACACATACATACCCCGCTCACAGATACATACCCACACACACATACACACTTACACATACATAGTCATACACAAACATATCCAGATACACACCCACACACTCACATACACCTACATAAATACCCACACATACAAAAACATATATACATACTCACACATACACACCCACACACATATACACATACACGTACACGCACCTTCCCCAACCCCCTAACCCCCACAGCCCACCACCCCCCTATCTACACCCCCATCCACCCCACCCTGTCCCCCACCACCCACCCACCTCCCCCGCCACCCCCCACCCATCCACCCCACCCCACTGTCCCCCACCACCACAACCACCCACCCCGATGCCCTGGATTCCGGGGCAGCAACCAGGCACCAGGGCGTGCAGCGACCCAGGCCGCGGCAGCACGCCCGAGCCGACCGGCCCCCCCAGCCAGGTCGACCCCCCCACCCTCACGGAAGGAGAGAGCCCCCAGGCACCAGGGCCCAGGGCCCCCAGGTACACCCGCCCCAGGACACCCCGGCCTCCCGGACATGAACCGGCACCCGCCGACCCCGGCCCCCCGGGGCCCCCGCCCCACCGCCGCCAGACAGCCCCAACAACCGGCGGCCCCCCCACCCCCAATCCAAACCAAACACGAAGACAGCCCCCAGCGAAGCTGCCCAGATCCCGAGCCCAAGACAGTGCCAACCACCTGCAGCCATCAGGCCCCCCCCACCAACAACCGACCCTCAAAGTGGAGAGGCCCTCATCTTCCCCTTACATTAAGTGATGGAGCTGATCACAGGGGACCAGAGGGAACCAGATTCAGCTGATTGATCCTCTGAACAGACAGACATCGTCTCCAAGCTGATATGATCTAATAGAAGATTCTTAAACTGCCCGTTACTCAGATTATTTCTGGATTTCCAATTTACAAGGATAGTTTTCTTTGCGATGCACAAGATGGTGAGAACCTTGTAGACAGAGTTTATCGACATGTTAATTTCACCCAGATCACCTAAAAGGCACAGTGTGGGAGTTGCAGGGATATTGCATGTGAACCATGTTGACAGGTCTTCACACACCTGAAGCCAGAACCTCTGCACTGGTGTGCAGGACCACAAGGCATGGAGGTAGTTGTCAGTCATGTTATCATTGCAATGTGAACAGATATCAGATTGTGATAGACCCATCTGGAACATCCTTCGTCCTGTGTAATGAATTCTATGCAGAATTTTGAATTGTATTAGTTGTATATTTGAATACTTTGTCATTTTGAAAGTATTTAAACATATTTGTGACCACGCATTTTGGTCAAAGTTGTTAGATAAGTCAGCCTCCCATTTTAAGGTCGGAAGGAAGATTTCATCTTCTACCTTTGATAATATTTTATATATCTTTGATAGCAACTTTGGGGAACTGAGGTTTAAGAATTCTTCGACCCCAAGAGGTAGCTGTCCCTGCAATTGATTAAAGGTATACTTTTTGCCTATGATAGATTTAAGTTGATGATATTCTAAAAATGCTGTGCTGCTGATTCCATATTGTGAGATGAGAGTATTGAATGATAGAAAGTTGCCATTTTCAATGATATGTTCAAGCTGGCTGATTCCTTTATTTCTCCACTGAGTGAAGTTTATCATCTTTTTGTTTTGCAGGATGTCCGGGTTGTTCCAGATGGGTGTGAGTTTACACGGGATCAGAGAAGATTTGGTTAGCTTTAGAAAGTCCCACCAAGCCATTAAAGAAGAACTAATGTTGACACTTTTAAAACACCGATGGGATTTGATGGTGGGACTGATGAATGGCAGGTCAGAGATAACTAGATCCTCACATAATGCTTGCTCTACATCCAGCCATGGCTCATCTAAATTGTTCGGTTTAAGCCATTTGGAGATATATTGCAGCTTGCTGGCTATAAAGTAATTACTGAAGTTAGGCAAGTCTAGTCCACCTCTGTCTTTAGTCTGTTGTAGCGTCTTTAAACTGATACGTGATGGTTTATTTTTCCAGAGAAATTTAGATATGTATGAGTCCAGTGATTTGAACCAGCCAGACGATGGTTTGGTTGGTATCATTGAAAATAAATAGTTAACCTTAGGTAAAGTCATCATTTTAATGGTGGCAACCCTCCCCATAAGAGATATAGGTAAGCGTCTCCACCGTAAGAGGTCATCCTCTGTTGATTTCAGTAACGGAACGTAATTTAGTTTTAAAAGTTCTGATATCCTTGGAGAAATGTTTATGCCTAATATCTAATGTTTCCAGACTGGATTGTAGCATTGGGTATACTTTGTAAATCACAGTTTATAGGCATGGCTGTAGTCTTAGACCAATTGATAGAATAGTCAGATATTAGTGAAAATTTGTCAATAAGTGTGATTGTCTGGGAGATAGAAGATGGAGAGTTCTGCAGGAAAAGCAATACATCATCTGCATAAAGACTTATTTTATGTTCTATCTTATTGTTAGCCAGGATCCCTCTGATGTCTTTATTTTGTCTTATAGCAGCTGCCAGAGGTTCGATAAAGATGGCAAACAGTGAGGGAGAGAGTGGACAGCCCTGTCTGGTTCCTCGCTGCAAACAGAAGCTTGGAGAAGTCTGCTCGTTAGTCTTCACACATGCAGCTGGGTTGTTATATAAGATTTTAATCCAATCTATGAAAGACGTTCCAAACCCAAATTTGGTTAATATTCCAAATAGAAATTTCCAATTTACTCGATCAAAAGCTTTTTCAGCATCTAAAGAGATAATTATGGATTCCAGATTGTGTATTGTAGCGTAATCTATTATATTAATTAATCTGCGCATGTTAGTGGATGAATGTCTACCTTTAATGAACCCTGTTTGGTCAGGATGTATTATGAGCGGGGTTATCTTTTCTATTCTTCTGGATAGGGCTTTGCTGATTATTTTGAGATCTACATTTATTAATGAAATAGGACGATAACTGGACGGAAGTGTGGGGTCTTTCCCTGGTTTAAGTATTAAAGTTATTTTGGCTAAGTTCATATTTGAGGGTACTGTTCGTTTATTTTTTATTTCCATTACCATTTTATGAAAAGTGGGAGCCAACATGGTCCAGAATTCTTTATAGAATTCTGCTGGATAGCCATCTGGACCTGGAGCTTTATTGTTGGGCATATCCTGCAGAGATTTATGGAGTTCATCCAGTGAAAGAGGAGAATCCAACGCTATTCTATTTTCATCTTTCAATTTTGGAAGGTTAATATCATTAAAAAACGTATTAATTTCCTCATCTGTTGTGTCTATTTGTGATTGGTATAATCCTTGATAGAAATCTCTAAAGATATTATTGATCTTGTCTGGGTCATGGCTGATGTTTCCTTCTGAGTCTTTAACAGCTGAAATCGTGTTTTTCTCCTTGTTTGTTTTTAACTGATTCGCCAGGAATCTTCCAGATTTATTACTATGCTCAAAGTTCTCTAAACGGAGTCGTTGGATCAGGAATTGAGTTTTTTTATCTAGAATTTCATTCAGTTCAAGTTTAGCTTTCCTTATATCCTTCAGTATGTTCTCTTGTGGGGGGACATGATAAGCCTCCTCCAGCGATTTAATTCTTAATTCCAATTCTAAAGTTCTTGAAGCTTCTTTCTTTTTCTTGTGTGAGGAGAAGGAAATTATTTTTCCCCTCATCACCGCTTTCCCTGCCTCCCAAAGAACACATGCTGAAGTATCTGGCAAGTCATTATTTTCTAAATATATAGACCATTCTCTTGTTAGATAGCTAATAAACTCTGGATCTTTAAGTAATGATGTATTAAATCTCCAGTTTCTAGTTGGTGGTTTATTCGTCTTATTTCTGAGAGTAAATGAAACTGGTGCATGATCACTTATGACGATGGGATGAATTTTGATTTCTGAGATGTCATTCATCAGTGTGCTGCTAGTTAAGAAATAATCTAATCTAGAGTAGGAATGGTGAACTGAAGAGAAGAATGTGTATTCTCTTGCAGTGGGGTGGTGAGAGCGCCAGGCATCGCAAAGACCAGAATCCTTCATGTACTGTTTCACAGTTTCTGAGGATTGCCAGAGTCGTTGACTTCCTGTGGTACTCAGTCTGTCCAATTGTAGGTCAGAAACCATGTTGAAATCCCCTCCTATAATCAATGTGTGACCTGAGTGATCATCCAGTGAGGAGAAGAGGGAGTGAAAGAAGGAGGGGTCATCAACATTAGGTCCATACACGTTAGCAATGCAGAATTTAACATTCTGGATAGATAATGTGATAATAACAAATCTGCCTTCTGGATCTATGATTGAACTGTCAGTAGAGAAGTTTAACCTTCTACTGATAAGAGTTGCTACTCCTCTTTGCCTGGAATTGTAACAGGCTGAGTACACGTGTGGAAACTGTGTTGATCGGAGAAGATCTACTGATGAGTTTGTTAGATGAGTTTCCTGTAATAAGACAATGTCTGCCTGCAACTCCTGAAGCCGATGGGTAATTTTTAATCTCTTTTCCCTTGTACCAGCCCCACGGATATTCCAGGAAACGAAATTAAGAGTGTTCATGACTAGACAGCTATGAGTGTTACATGCATTTCACTAAACCTGGTGTCTGAATGGAGCCCGTTGTTTACTGGTGTGCACGCGTGCATGTCAGCTGAGTGTGCGTTCTGAATCTGTCTATCAACATGCTTATAGTGCGCTTGAACCTGTACAGTGATGTGTGTCAATAAGCCGATGTCCCGGTGCGCCCCGCGTGTCGGGTTACTATGGTAACGGGTGCAATTACAGTGAAGCGTGAGAGGGTGAGAGTGAAAAAGGGTGAAGAGAGAAAAAAGTGAGAGTGAAAAAAGAAACAAATGCTTAAAAAAACACATCCACGGTGAGCAGTGCAGTGGAGACGGGCAGTGACTTACTATTAATTAATTTATGGCTGTTTTATGTATCAATATTTACGGAGTGATTATGGGATAGTGAGAATGCAGCACCTGAGATCAGTAGAGCCACGGAGTGATGTTTGGGTCACGGAACAGCTGGCCGTTGATGAATAATTTATCCACGGCGATGACGGCGCGGGAGCCCTCCGAGATGGATTTTTTCCTGATCGGGAACAGAACTCTGCGCCGATCCAGGATCTCCTTCGGGAATTGATCATTCACGCCGTAGTGGGTTCCCTTCAGCTGCCGGCCCTGGCTCTTCACCTGCTCCTTCTGTTTGAAGTTGACGAACTTGGCCACGATGGGTCTGGGTCTGGACTCGCCGGGTCTTCTCCCTCCCAGGCGGTGGATCCTGTGGAAGGAGATGTTTTTCACCGCTTCCTCCGGGAGCTTCAGCTGCGTTCTGATGAATCTTTTCACCGTCGCCTCGGGGTCCTCCTCCGTCTGCTCCGGGATTCCAGAGAACACTAAAGCCGGCCACACACTACAGGATTTTTTCAATCTTCCCCGATTCAGACACCACACACTACACGACAGCAGAGGACAGATCGTACCCGATCTTCCTCTCCTGATCTTCTAGTGTGTGGTGTCACTCCGGAGCAGACCACACACCAGCAGATTCTTCAGCCGAGAATCGGCTCCTCACTCCTCCAAATCTCACGTCGTCCGACGTGACTTTGTGCCGTTTCCCTTCATTGCTGTTTTTACATTCATCTCCACTTTCAATAATAAGTGGAGAACTCATTCGTTCCCTCAGTTCATTCATTCACATTGGTATCGCTCCTTCAGTGCAGACCCCCACCCGCCGTGCGCACGGAGCACGGACTGTCAGCACCTTGTTAGAAAATTTAAATGTTCCAGTACAGAAGAGGGAAACAGTTTCAGATCATTTTATTATAATTTACATTTAATAATAATTCAGCTTATTAGCTAATCTGTTTGTGTGTTTTTTTTTGTTTTTTTTACTTTTGAGTCCCGAGTGCAGCAGTAGAATAAAGTTATTAGCAGACCGTGTCAAATAAAAGCTACTTTTTAAAATCTTTTTTAAATCATCAAATATCTTAAATCATTCTTTATGTCCACAGATTTGATAGTTTAAATCAGAGTAAAAATACGTTGATTAGGAAAGTTTCATTATAGTCCGCTCTGTCTCTGAGGGCACGGAATCAGTGGAAAGTTTTTTTTTTCTTTTATTTTTTTCTTCCCCATTCTTCCGTGATGGTTAATAACGGAGATTAATTAAAACATTGGGATTATTGCAGGACTGGCGGAGATGCAGATATTAGATCGGAGTTTGAGTCTGAATGGAGGATCCAGTTCATCCAGGAGCGACAGGATTAACCATCACTTTCTGCACGGCTGAGTTTAGGAGCTCTGGCTTTTCTGTTTCACTGTCATATATAGTGAATATATTTCACAGACATATATTCATCATCCAGCTCTGACAGCTGTGAGTGGATGTTTTTAATCAGCAGCACCTTGGTGAGACGGAGCTGTTCATCCAATCAGAGAGCTTTATTTCGAGGGTGTGGACAGCTCTACTCGGAGCTGATCGGCGCCTCTCGGAGCGCACCACACACTACAGGATTTGCGATCGGAAATATTGAACATGTTCATTATCTCCGATCTCCCCTTCCGACGCCTCCCGAGAGGCTCCGACCGGAAAAAATCTCTCGGAACACACCGCACACTACAGGAAGATCGGACCCGAACTCATTTGCATACTCCCGACAATCGGACCCTGTCGGCCTCGATCGGGAGGAGAGGATCGGGGCAAAATTCGGCCCGATTATCCTGTAGTGTGTGGAGGCCCTAAGTTGTCCCTCATGCTCCTGGCCTGGAGATCGATCACCGTTTCTTTAATCTTCTTGTTTTCCTCTGACAGTCGGGTCATCCCCTCCGTGAGGGTCTTCACCGACTCTCTGAGGCTGACGTTCTCCGCCGCGAGCGCCTCGACCTGCTGCTGGCTGAATTCCAGCGACTCGCGCACAGCCTGGAACTCCTTGTGGAGGATTTCCAACAGGTTCAGGCGAGCATCGAAGCTGGAAAGTTTCTTATCTATGGAGATAAGAACGTCCGTCGAGTCGTTCGCAGGTGGAGAAATAGCTCCAGACGATTCCTCCCGCTGTCTCTTGGCTTTAGACGAGGAAGTAGAGGGGGTGGATGTTTGATTCGGCTTCCCCATGACGATCCGGTCGAAGCAGCGATCTATGTACTCTGTCAGGCTGGTCGAATCCTCTTCACTGTGCTCCAGGGTGAACCTAAAACACACTAATTTCTCTACTTCTACGACTTTTTAGAGCCGAGTTAGTGAAATTCAGTAAACAAATGAATCTGTCAGCGCGCTTAGTTTGAATCTGCCGTCTCACAGGAAGTGCGTCACTTACCACATCACACGTCACCTACCTGCGCCCGCAGCCGCACCTGCGCCCGCCAACAAGATCACTCTATTGTTCCTCCTGAATCCGAGGTTCGACTTTCGGTTGGATCCTCCTCTCCAGTACCCTGGAATAGACTTTCCCAGGGAGGCTGAGGAGTGTGATCCCCCTATAGTTTGAACACATCCTCCAGTCCCCCTTTTTAAACAGGGGGACCACCACCCCGGTCTGCCAATCCAGAGGCACCGTCCCCAACCGCCACGCCATGTTGCAGAGACGTGTCAACCAAGACAGTCCCTGCACATCCAGAGACTCGAGGTACTCCAGGCGAATCTCGTCCACCCCCGGTGCCTTGCTACCGAGGAGCTTATCAACCATCTCGGTGACTTCGGCTTGGGTGATGGACGAGTCCACCTCTGGGACCTCAGCCTCTGCTTCCACCACGGAAGACATGGCGACGGGATTGAGGAGGTAGGACGTAGGAAGTATTCCTTCCACTGTCCAACAATATCCCCAGTTGAGGTCAGCAACTCCCCACCTCCACTGTAAACAGTGTTGGCAGAGACCTGCTTTGCCCTCCTGAGGCGCCGGACGGTTTGCCAGAATTTCTTTGAGGCTGACCGATAGTCTTCCTCCATGGCCTCCCCGAACTCCTCCCAGACCTGAGTTTTTGACTCCACAACCACTCAGGCTGCAGTTCGCTTGGCCTGCCGGTACCCGTCAACTGCTTCGGGAGTCCCATGAGCCAACAAGGCTCGATAGGACTCCTCCTTCAGCTTGACAGCCGCCCTTACTTCCAGTGTCCACCACCAGGTTCGGGGGTTGCCGCCACGACAGGCACCGGAGACCTTATGACCACAGCTCCAGGCAGCTGCTTCGACAATGGAGGTGGAGAACATGGTCCACTCGGACTCAATGTCCCCAACCTCCCTCGGGACATGAGAGAGGCTCTCCCGGAGGTAGGAGTTGAAAACCCTGCTGACAGAGGGTTCCACCAGACGTTCCCAACAGACCCTCACAACACGTTTGGGTCTGCCAAGTCTGTCCGGTTTCCTCCTCCGCCAGCGAATCCAACTCACCGCCAGGTGGTGATCGGTCGACAGCTCTGCTCCTCTCTTCACCCAAGTGTCCAAAACACGTGGCCGGAGCTCAGATGACACGACAACAAAGTCAATCATTGACCTCCGACCTAGGGTGTCCTGGTGCCAAGTGCACTTATGGACACCCCTGTGCTCGAACATGGTGTTTGTTATGGATGGACCGTGACTAGCACAGAAGTCCAATAACAAAACACCACTCGGGTTCAGATCAGAGAGGCCATGCGATCCAATCACCCCCTTCCAGGTCTCACTGTCGCTACCCACATGGGCGTTGAAGTCCCCCAGTAGAACAATGGAGTCCCCAGTCGGAGCACTGTCCAGCACCCCTCCCAGGGACTCCAAGAAGGCCGGGTACTCTGCACTGCTGTTCGGCCCATAAGCCGAAACAACAGTGAGGCACCTATCCCCGATCCGAAGGCGCAGGGATGCGACCCTCTCGTTCACTGGGGTGAACTCCAACACATGGCGGCTGAGGTGTGGGGCTATAAGCAAACCCACACCAGCCCGCCGCCTCTCACCGCGGGCAACGCCAGGGAAGTGGAGAGTCCAGCCCTTCTCGAGAGGGTTGGGTTCCAGAGCCCAGGCTATGTGTGGAGGTGAGCCCGACTATATCTAGCCGGTATCTCTCAACCTCCCTTACAAGCTCGGGCTCCTTCCCCCGAACGAGGTGACATTCCACGTCCCTAGAGCTAGTCTCTGTGTCTGAGGATCGGGTCGCTGGGCACCCTGTCGTCGGCTGCCACCCAATCCACATTGCACCCGACCCCGACGATTCCCTCGGCGGGTGGTGGGTCCGCCGGAGGGTCGGCCCACGTCGCCCCTTTGGGCTGAGCCCCATGGGCAAAGGCCCGGCCACCAGGCGCTCGCTTGCGAGCCCCAACCCCAGGCCTGGCTCCAGGGTGGGGCCCAGGCTGCGCCATACCGGGCGACGTCACGGACCTCGATTGCAATATATTCATAAGGGCTGTTGACCTGCCCTTGGTCTGGCCCATCACCCAGGACCTGTTTGTCATGGGAGACCCTACCATGGGCATAAAGCCCCGGACAACATAGCTCCTGGGATCACGTGGGCACTCAAACTCCCCCACCACTTTAAGGTGGCAGGTCAAGGGGGAGGGTGGCAGGTCAGGGGGGAGTCGTGATTATCATTATTATTATTATTGTCATTATTATTATTATTTACTGCACTTTTTGAGCTTTTTTTTTTTCTGTCCTCTATTCTTGTATGCCAAACATGCAGACCCCTTTGACACATGAAAAACCCATGTGGAATACATCCGAGCTACATCACAACAGTTTGTTTTCAAAATAGAGGAGCGGGCGCTCAGCGGTTCGGAAAAACGAAAGCTAAGGAAAGAAAAAGAGGGTAAAAATTTTGCTTTGGTGGAGCAAATACCAACAATTTCAACATTTTTCTCAAGAAAACAGAGGCAAGTAGTTCTACTCATAACAGCAGTGGCAGCTGGACTTTTCCTCGAGGAAGGCCAGGAAAAAGACTGCGGTCAAGTGAGCCAGCGCTCTGACAAACAAAGTCAAGTGAGCCGACACGTTTCCTGGAAGAAGTTAAATCAAGTCTAGCCCAAGGAGGGGTAGTTGGAGCAGTTTTCCTTGACTTGCGGAAGGCGTTCGACACACAACATCCTCCTCACTAAATTAACACACTTTGGACTGTGCCAGCATACAATAAACTGGTTTGCATCATACCTACATAGTAGACAACAATGTGTCAGAGTGAATAACACCCTATCCTCTCTTAAAAACTGTACTGTCGGTGTCCCACAAGGCTCAATCCTTGGGCGCCTACTTTTCAGTTTGTACATAAACGACCTTCCTTCTGTGTGTGGTGTAAAGATTATAATGTATGCTGATGACACTGTCTTATTCACTCATGGGAAAAATGAAACTGAGGTTGCCACGAGACTGACTGCAGAGATGCAAAGAGTTGCGACTTGGCTTCAGAGCTCTTGTCTAACGCTCAACATTGACAAGACCGTTGCCATGTATTTTACAAATAAGCGTAATTTAAAAGATCCTCCAAATATTTTTATTAATGAAAGCAAAATAAAAATGGTTAATGATTTTAAATATTTAGGAATTACTCTGGACTCAAAACTAACATTTAAAAGTCATACAAAGAAACTCTGCAACTCCCTCAAATATATTCTCTCAAACTATAGTACATCAGAGGGTCACTGAGTAATGAGGCTTCTTTCATGTATCTAAATTCTATGATTATGTCACGTTTTATGTATTGTATGACATCCTGGTCTCAGGCGTGCAAAACAGTGTTGGAACCCCTTGAATCATTATATAAACAAGCGGTCAAGATTCATGATAAGAAACCTCGACGATTCCACCATTGCTCTATTCTTACTAAATACAAGATCCTAAGTTTTGAAAACTTAATTATCTTTACAAATCTCTGTTTACTGTTTAAGGTACTTCATGGTATGGCTCCACCTCTGAGAAGTTTCATCTCTTTAACATCAGAAATATCAGAAAGAGTTACGCGCTCCTCTTCTGGAGGAGAATGTCGTGTCTCTAACAATAATACGGCTTTAGCCAGAACAACCTTCTCATATGTGGCCATAAAACATTGGAATAAACTCCCAATAGAGATCTTGACTTGCACGGAATTTCCCATTTTTGCACGTCTGACTAAGAAATGGCTGCTCTCAAAACAAATATGTCTACATTAGCGCTGTAGTGTTGTGAGTGACAGAGACTGGTGATCTGAAGGAGAGTGAATGAGGGAGTGATTGGGTATATGGGTGTGCAGAAAGATTGCTCAAAAACATGTTTTTATTTAACAGTTTATTTATTCTTTTTTTTTCTTTTTTCTTTTGGTCATTGTAATCTAACTCTAAATGTCTCTCTGATAAACATCAACCTGCCCAGGGACTACTGGTGGAAATTAGCATTTGGCGATAACCTGGCACCAAGCATCTCTCCTCTTTTGGTTAATGTTTTGTTGTGCACTGTCCCTGACAAATAAATGCATACCATACCATACCATACCATACATCATTAAGCGGTGCGAACATATTCTATGCATTACGGTAAAAGCGAAACTGAGAGGATTGCAAAACAAACAACTCACCTTTTTAATAATGAATAGGAGACACATGAATACTGTTAAAAAAAAATCAAAACTGACCAACAAAGTACATTAAGGAAAGCTTATGCTAATGGAGATTTTCAGTCAATATAGGTCAAATGAACAGGGAGATAATGAGCTCAAATACTGCATTTCTCTTAAAAATATATATATATTTTTTTACAGTATTTCAAGCTAAAACAAAGAGATATGTCTGAAAGAGACACTAGAGTAATGTGATTCACAAGAGATTTGGAGTTAATAGGTCAAAAAACCTGGAAGCTATTGAGGAAAAACTTTTTTTCATAAAAATAATAATAAAATTTATTAATTAATTTTTTGAGAAAACAAAGAGCTGTGTCTGAACCACACAATACAGTAATGTGATTCACAGGTGATTTGGGGTCAATAGGTCATATAACCTGGGAACTATTGAGGAAAAACTTTGTTTCATAAAAATATTAATAAAATTTATTAATTAGTTTTTTTTGAGCAAACAAAGAGCTGCGTCTGAACCAGAAGCTACAGTAATGTGACTCACAGGTGATTTGGGGTCAATAGGTCATATAACATGGGAGCTATTGAGAAAAAACTTTTTTTCATAAAAATATTAATACAATTTATAAATTAATTTTTTTGAGCAAACAAAGACCTATGTCTGAACCACACCACACAGTAATGGAATTCACAAGTGATTTGGAGTCAATAGGTCAAATAACCTGGGAGCTATTGAGAAAAAAACTGTATTTTTAATAAAAATTATTAATAACATTCCCTGAGAAAACAAGGAGCTGTGCCTGAATCACACACTATAGTTGTGTGATTCACAAGTGATTTGGTGTCAATAGGTCAAATAACCTGGGAGCTATTGAGAAAAAACTGTCTATTTTTCATAAAAATACTAATAAAGATTATTCGCGATGTTAAAAGCGAAAACAAAGAGGTGTGTCTGAAAGAGAAACTACAGCAATGTGATTCTCAATTAATTTGGAGTCAGTAGGTCAAATAACCTGGGAGCTATTGAGCTTAAATATTGTATTTTTCAGAAAAATATCGATAAAAATTGTTCGGAACAAAAACAGAGTAAAGAAAGAGGTGTGTCTGAACCAGTATAAATCAGTGTAGTAATGTGATTCACAACTGATTTGAAGTTAACAGGTTGAATAACTGGGAAGCTGTGGAGTTAAAAAAAAATTATATCTTTGAAGGCCTTCAATATTTTCTATCATTTTTCAACCTATCATATTATTCAACCTATTGATCTCAAATTACTTGTGAATCACACTACTACAGTGTCTGGTCCAGACACACCTCTTTGTTTTAGCTTTTAACATTTTCAATCATTTTTATTAATATTTTTTATGAAAAATAGATTTTTTTATGAAAATAGGTTTTTCTCAATAGCTCCCAGGTTATTTGACCTATTGATCTCAAATCACTTGTGAATCACCGCACAACACTGTGTCTTTCAGACACATCTCTTAGTTTCAGCTTTTAATATTTTAAATAATTTGTATTAATATTTTTATGAAAATATGATATTTTAGCTCAATAGCTAACAGGTTATTTGACCTACTAACTCCAAGTCACTTGTGAATCACACTACTGTAGTGTCTCTTTCCGACACATCTCTTTATTTTAACTTTTAACATTTTCAATAATTTTTATTAATATTTTTATGAAAAAAAGTTTTTTCTCAATAGCTCCAAGGTTATTTGACCGATTGACTCCAAATCACTTGCGAATCACACAACTGTAGTGTGTGGTTCATACACAGCTCTTTGTTTTCTTGTTGAATGTTATTACTAATTCTTATTAATATTTTTATTAAAAATGAACAGCTTTTTCTCAATAGCTCCCAGGTAATTTGACCTGTTGACTCCAAATCACTTGTGAATTCCATTACTACAGTGTGTGGTTCAGACACAACTCCTCGTTTTCTCGGGGAATGTTTTTAATCATTTTTATTAATATTTTTAAGAAAAATAGAGTTTTTTTTCTCAATAGCTCCCAGGTTGTATGACCTATAGACTCCAAATCACCTGTAAATCACATTACTGTAGCTCTTTGTTTGCTCAAAAAAAGTAATTAATAAATTTTATTAATATTTTTATCAAAAAGAGTTTTTCCTCAATAGCTCCCAGGTTTTTTTGACCTATTAACTCCAAATCTCTTGTGAATCACATTACTCGAGTGTCTCTTTCAGACACACCTCTTTGTTTTAGCTTGAAATATTGTAAAAAAAATATAGATATATATTTTTAGGAGAAATGCCGTATTTGAGCTCATTATCTCCCTGTTCATTTGACCTATATTGACTGAAAATCCCCATTAGCATAAGCTTTCCTTAATGTACTTTGTTGGTCAGTTTTGCTTTTATTAACAGTATTCATGTGTCTCCTATTCATTATTAAAAAGGTGAGTTGTTTGTTTCACAATCCTCTCAGTTTCGCTTTTACCGTAATGCATAGAATATGTGCGTACCGCTTAATGACGTGTCGGCTCACTTGACTGTGTTTGTCAGAGCGCTGGCTCACTTGACCGCAGTGGAAAAAGCCAGCAGTTTTGGTTTATTTTATTTGAGGTGTGTCTTATTGTTAGGTGGCCTGGTACGTGCGTCAGTGCTGATATATGTAGATGGATCATTGGGCTGAGTGTCGTAGACAGCGCCAGAGCTTTTTTTTGTGGTTGTGTATTGCCCAGTGTTATGTGTGTGAAGCACACTCTGTTTGTGTGGTGGTATGGTGGCCGTGGGCCCATGACAAGTTTGTGTCCAGGGCCCTTGGTGATGATAATCCGTCTATGGTTCAGACAGAAAGCTTCTAACATGACAACAGGATGGATCAGTGAGTAAAGATTCAAGGTTTTTAATTTCTATTTTTTCACATAAACCAACAGCTCAGGATTTCATGTGAGGAGTTTCTGTGGAAGTTAAGTTAAAAACAGATTCGTTTATCAAAAGTCGGATTAAACAGCCGAGGTTGGCTGTGGTTCAGTAGGCGAGAGCAGTTGTCCCACAATCGGGAGGTTGTGAGTCTCTCCCTGGCTGCATGTTGAAGTGTCCTTGGGAAAGACACTGAACCCTGAATTGCCCCCAGTGGACGGACTGAGTGCCTTGCATGGCAGCCGCCTCAACTGGTGTTTGTGTGTTGTACGTCGCTTTGGACAAAAACGTCTGCTAAATAGAATTGTAGAACTGTCAATAAAGACACTCAACAAGAGTGAAATAAAGAATAGATACAAAAGAAAAAGAGGACGAGATGCTGCTGAGGAATGAAAGTGTGTGTATAATGTTGTCTTCAGTTTCACTGTCAGGGGAAAAACTCTTGTGAAAACATGTTTTGCGTTCTAATCCTGTCTTCTCTCCTGTGTTTCAGTGTAGCTACAGTGTTTCTGGTTGTAGGTACAATGTTTTTCAAGGCTGTAGCTGCAGTGACCTCCTGTCCTGTGTTCAGACTCGTTGCGGCTGCTGAATGGATCCAGTCGTTGTTCAGGCAGACTGCAGGTGAAGACTAACCCGTCTGACCAGACCTGGTCCTCAGTGTGTGAAGCAGACGTGGATCTGCAGGATGCACAGGTGGTGTGTCGGGAGCTTGGCTGCGGGGCTCCTTCAGTCCTGCAGGGGGTGCTCTATGGAGACGTGCAGACTCCCAGGTGGAGCCCAGAGTTCCAGTGTGGAGGCCATGAGTCTGCTCTGCTGGACTGTAGAAGCTCAGGCTCAGCTAGAAACAGCTGCTCACCTGGTAAAGCTGCTGGACTCACCTGCTCAGGTAGAAGAGGAGCTGCAGGTTCCACTACTCTTCTCTTCACTCTCACTCCATCCTCTCTCTCTTCTCTCTCTGCTCTGGGTTCAGGGGATGAGATCAGGTTGGTGGGAGGAGCCAGTCGCTGTGCAGGAAGTCTGGAGCTGAAATATCTTGGTGAACAGAGACCTGTGACAGGTGGTGTCTTCAGCATGAAGAGAGCAGCTCTCATCTGTGAACATCTGAACTGTGGCTCTGCTGTTTCCTTTGAACCAATTGATGTGTCACATCAATTTTTGTGGAGAATCGACTCACAATGTGTTGAATCTGGATCTGATCTGTGGAACTGTGTGGTATCATGGAGATCTTCTTACACCCTGAAACTCACCTGCTCAGGTATGTTTTGCTGACTTTAAAAAAATGAATCTTTCTTTCCTGGTTTTACAGCAGATTATATATGTCTATATATATGATTCATATGTCTGGAATATTCAATCTGATTTTCAAGTGTAATCCTCATCAGTAATCAATGCTTTTATCAGATATACCTGTAATGAGATTACAATTGTTTTATGTACTGTAAAGGATTACAGTTACACTTCTTTTGTGTTCCTTTTACGTAACTCTGTCACATGTGATCTGTTCCTCCCCAACCCTGGTGTTCAGACGGGGTGCGGCTGCTGAATGGATCCAGTCGCTGTTCAGGCAGACTGCAGGTGAAGACTAATCTGTCTGACCAGCCCTGGTCCTCAGTGTGTGAAGCAGACCTGGACCTGCAGGATGCACAGGTGGTGTGTCGGGAGCTTGGCTGTGGGGCTCCTTCAGTCCTGCAGGGGGCGCTCTATGGAGACGTGCAGACTCCCAGGTGGAGCCCAGAGTTCCAGTGTGGAGGCCATGAGTCTGCTCTGCTGGACTGTAGAAGCTCAGGCTCAGCTAGAAGCAGCTGCTCACCTGGTAAAGCTGCTGGACTCACCTGCTCAGGTAGAAGAGGAGCTGCAGCTTCCACTGCTCTTCTCTTCACACTCACTCCATCCTCTCACTCTTCTCTCTCTGCTCTGGGTTCAGGGGTCGATGAGTTCAGGTTGGTGGGAGGAGCCAGTCGCTGTGCAGGAAGTCTGGAGCTGAAATATGTTGGTGACCAGAGACCTGTGATGGGCGATGGCTTCACCCTGGAGACAGCCGCTCTCTTTTGTGAGCATCTGAACTGTGGCTCTGCTGTTTCTCTTGAACGAACTGATGCGCCACTTCAATCTATGTGGCGAATCGACTCAGAATGTTTTCGATCTGGACCTGATCCGTGGAACTGTGTGGTATCATGGAGCTTCTTTCGCACACTGAAACTCATCTGCTCAGGTATGTTTTGCTGACTTTAAAAAAATGAATCTTTCCTTCCTGGTTTTACAGCAGATTTATTTCCTATGAGGTTCTGTCGTTTCTTCTGATTTTCTATTGTGCCCTCTGAGGTTTTATTGATTCATATGAGTTCCTACTGTTTCCTCCGGAGTTCTATTGTTTCTTATGAGGTTTGATTGTTTCCTGTGAGGTTCAACTGATTTCTCTGAGCTTCCAGTATTTCTTTTGAGGTTCTGCTGTTTCCTTTGAGATTCTGTTGTTCTAAAGTTATGTACCAGAGTAGTTTAAATCAGTTTTAGACCAGTAAACATAGAAATAAAGACAAGGACAAACACAGTGTGTCATCCACTCAGTGTTTTGACAACTCTACCTCACCACAAACACTAAATCCTCTCAGTAATGTGATTACCTGCTGAGCTCTGTGCTCAGCCTCAGTTGCTCCCAGCAGCGGTTGTTGCTGTGGTCAGTGTGAACAAGCGTCCAGGAAGCAGTCCCTGAAGGAGGAGCTGTGCTCCATACAGGTGAACTGTACAGGAGCTGGATCAGCTGGAAGCAGCTGCTCTTCATACATTCACTGCTGGGCTGCTTTGGTTTCCTGCGCCCCCTGGTGGCCACAAGGAAGAACAGTCAGTTCAAATGCAGTCCGGACCAAGAGTTTCCTCTTCATCAGTATTGGGCAAGTTACTTTTAAAAGTAATTAGTTATAGTTGCAAGTTACTCCTTCAACAAAGTAACTGAGTTACGATGTTTTAAAAATAAGTAATTACTAGGAAAAATCACTTTTGTGTCAGAAAAAAGAACTTTTTAAATACCTCAGAGTCTGGATCCCTCTGAATGGAACTTTAAAGCTAAGGTGGACGATGTTGTCCAAAAGCATTTTTAGTCATACTGAGTGAAATGCTCATTGCCCCCTGGGAGAAGTCAATACATTATTTGGACGGAAAAAAGTGCGGAAAAAAATCTAACAACTGTAGCGGCCACAGGACAGTAAAAACTCCGACCAATCGTATCGCGCAGACCGCTCTTCAGGAACCAATCAAATCCCTTCGCCGTTCTACCAGCCCCCTGCGCGTACATTTCAATAGCGTGCATTGGCCCTGGTTCAGTGTGCGCACGTGTTTCCAAGGTGCTCTCAGCTCGCGTGAAAAATAGAACGAAGCGGAGCAGGCGCGCTGCGCTCCTATGCGCGTTGTGTGCGGGCAGTCAGAAAGGCGATCACAAACTCCGTGCAAGTGGTGCTCCTGCACGCGCGTGCGCGCGGCGCTTCTGCGTCCAGTGCGTTCGCTGCCAACGGGAGCTCCTCCAAAGGGGTGGGAGCTGGGCGGAGCCTTGGGAGATGCTACATTCGTGCTACATGCTAGTTTTCCAAGATTGCCAACCCTGGCTTTAAGATGTATGTTGAGTTACTTATTATAAAACTGAATATATGATTAATGAAATAAATGGACACTTGACAGACTAAATTGCAAACAAAAAGAATGACATTAATCTAAAATATTCAAATTTTATTGTGTGATAATATGAAACACCAGTCAAATCTGATCTGTCACTGTAGATATATAGCACTTCCACAGCTACTGACATGGATATATGTCAGTAGAGGTCTGTACTTCTTTTTAGTTTAAAAGCTGCCTTTGAATGATCAGGGCTCTCTAGGGCTGTATGTCTGGCACATCACGTGACATATTTTGGACCAATCAGGTTCCTTCTTTCTGTAAACAACTTCCACGCTCTGCAGCGCCACTGAACTCTGGAGGAGGAAAGACCAGCTGAAAGCGGTGAATTATAGTAGCGGAAACACACAGACCTTCATTATCAGTAATGGTAACGTTGTAATGCAGGGAAAAGTCATTAGTTAAGTTCAGTGTCGTCGTTAGGCCCATTTTAGGGGGCTGAAGCCCCCGAAAGCCCCATCTTGACCCTGGGACCTCCAGTCCGTACTCGGTACATATGTTCCTGTACATGATGCCCCCTACCTGGTTGTGCCGTTCCATGTATGCCTTGCCTGCCAGCATCTTACCCCCTGCTGTGATGTGCTGTACTGTCTCTGGGGCTTCTTTGCACAGTCTGCACCTGGGGTCTTGTTTGGCGTGGTAGATCCCGGCCTCTATTGATCTTGTGTTAAGGGCCTGTTCTTGTGCAGCCATGATTAGTGCCTCTGTGCTGTCCTTCAGTCCAGCCTTTTCCAGCCACTGGTGTGTTTTCCCAATGTCAGCCACTTCTTCAATTTGTCGGTGGTACATGCCATGCAGGGCTTTGTCTGTCCATGATAGCTCCTCTGGCTCCTCCTTACTGGGCTTTTGATGTCTGAGGCATTCACTTAGCAGATCATCACTGGGGACCATCTTCTTGGTATACTCATGGAGGCTCTTGGTTTCCTCCTGGATAGTGGCTCTGACACTCACTTGTCCTCGGCCTCCCTCCTTTCTCTTGGTGTATAGCCTCAGTATGCTGGATTAGGGTGGAACCCTCCATGCATTGTAAGGAGCTTTCTTGTCTTGATTAGGCTGGCTAACGCCGCCTGAATCACAAGTGAGATTCAGGCTGGGAGCCACTTGTTCACTTTCTTGTAGGGGAGGAGCAGTTTAAAATGTTCTGCAGCTGTTGATTGGGCGCTGCGCATGTCTGTCAGTCTGGGGCTGTTGGAACCCAGAGCCAATCATGTCAGTTCTATTTTTTTTTTTTCCTTTGTCCTGTTCGGCAGCTGGGGCGTGCAATATTGTATGTAGCCTTTTACTGTCCGAACAGATTTTAATGTTAGCAGATTAATGTTAATAGATTTTAATAGTGTCAGTTCTAGCTGCTGACGTAACTGCAGAGCGACAGCAAAACCAGGAAGAAGAAGAAGCATTGCTGTGTTTACTTCTTTCGCAATGGCACCGGACGATTATTGCCGTTTGTGTAAAGTAAACATGAGGGGAAGTGGTCCCCGTGTTTATGCACACCCCACAGATATGTTTGTGACCAAAACAACGCCTAACATATCAGAGAGCTTAGCGATGATGGACCTGATAGTCGCCTCGGAGCCGGAGCAGTCACACAGATTCTGCTAGCGCTGCGGCTCCACACTCGGTCGGCAGTCGCTTACTCGGTGTCATCGTCTAACTGTCCCTCCCCGTCCTGTGATTGAGTCCCGGACTTAGGGACAAATTCTCTTCTTGGTCGCCAGACTGCCCTGCAAATCGAAATGAAATGAGGGCGCAGGCAGGATGGGAATTCCCAGGCTATGTCTTGATATCAGTGGCTTGCATTTCTTCCAGTGGCCAGGATATTATGCCAGCAGAGTATCTGACTACTGGTAGGGCGTAGGTGTTTATGGCTTGGGTCTTATTTTTGCCATTCAGCTGGGTCTTCAGGACCTGTCTTACTCTCTGTAGGTATTTGGCTGTGGCTGACTTTCGAGCTGCTTCCTCATGGTTACCATTTGCCTTTGGGATCCCCAGGTACTTGTAGCTGTCCTGCACATCTGTTATGTTCCCTTCAGGTAATTCAACTCCTTCAGTTGTGATCACTTTCCCTCTTCTAGATACCATTCGTCCGCACTTATCCAGTCCGAATGACATCCCGATGTCATTGCTGTATATCCTGGTGAGGTGAATCAGGGAGTCGATGTCACGCTCATTCTTGGCATACAGTTTGATGTCATCCATGTAGAGGAGGTGGCTGACAGTTGTTCCACTCTTGAACCGGTATCCAAAGCTGCTCTTGGTAATGATCTGGCTGAGGGGGTTCAGGCCTATGCAGAACAGCAGGGGGGACAGGGCATCACCTTGGTATATGCCGCATTTGATGCTCACCTGGGTCACTGGCTTTGAGTTAGCCTCTAGACTTGTCTTCCACAGCCCCACTGAGTTATGAATGAAGCTCCTTCGAGTCCTGTTGATGTTGTACAGTTTCAAGCACTCCAGTATCCATATGTGTGGTATTGAGTCAAAGGCTTTCTTCTTATTAATCCAGGCAGTGCACAGGTTGGTGCTGCGGGCCTTGCAGTCTTGGGCGATTGCCCTGTCAACCAGTAACTGGTGTTTGGCGCCCCTGGTGTTATTGCCAATCCCTTTTTGTGCTTTACTCATGTACTGATCCATGTGCCTACTTATCTTGGCTGCTATGATGCCTGATAGGGGTTTCCTTATAGGCCGGTAGTTTGATGGTATTGTTCCCTTCTGGGTGTCCTTCATGATGAGGACTGTCCGACCTTGGGTTAGAGACTCTGTGTGGGTCCCTGATATTCAATGAAATTACATTGAAACGAGATAAGGAGCAGAACTGGGAGCCGGTTCCACATGGTAGGAGCCCGGGGTTAAGTAAACGCTTACACCCACTGGGTCCGGGTTACCTCAGTTAATCAGTGGAGCAGCTGTTTTGTTTGATGCCCAATTAGAATTGCACCCATTGGATCCAGGCTGTCTCAATGGATCAGCCGCGATTGATGTGCTGTCTGCGATCCCTCAATCAGGGCTCTAGTCCACCTAAGAGACAGCCTCTTCGTCCAGGGTTTCGGTGTTCTGACTTTTTGGTCTCCCACAGTGGAAAGAGAGAGAGGGGGAGAGATCATTTTATTTCTATTGAAGTGGACACAGGTTCACAGATTTATACAATAAATCCACGACTCATTTTCCCAACATCACCTTACAGAACAGTTACATAATAGTTGAGAGAGAGAGAGGACGTGACCCCTAACTGTAAGCTTTATTGAATAGAAAGGTCTTAAGCCTCGTCTTAAAAACCAAGACTGTGTCAGCCTCCCTTACAGACACTGGGAGCTGGTTCCACATAACAGAAGCCTGATAGCTAAAGGCTCTACCACCTGTTCTACTTTGAGAGAACCTAAGAACCTCCAGCAGACCAGCACTCTGAGAACGAAGCGTTCTCCTGGGACAGTATGGGACTAACAGCTGTTTCAGATATGATGGGGCCTGATTGTTCAGGGCTTTATAGGTTAAGAGGAGGATTTTGAATTCTATTCTAGATTTAATAGGAAGCAGTGAAGGGAAGCTAATATTGGGGTGATATGATCTCTCTTACTGGTTCTTGTGAGAACTCTTGCTGCAGCATTTTGAACGAGTTGGAGACTTTTTAGGCAGTTATTGGGGCCCCTGATAACAAGGAATTACAGTAGTCTACTCTGGAGGTAACAAATGCATGGATTAATTTCTCAGCATGGCTTTGAGTCAGCATGTTCCTGATTTTAGAAATAATACGCAGGTGAAAGAAGGAGGTCCTGCAGACCTGTTTAATGTGGGAGTTAAAGGATAAGTCTTGGTCAAAGGTCACTCCCAGGTTCCTCACAGTGTTACTGGGAGTTAAAGCAACACCATCTAGGGTCAGTATTTGATTAGATAATTTTTGATGAAATGAATTCTGTTTTATCTGAATTTAGGAGGAGAAAATTATGACTCATCCAGGTTTTGATGTCATTAAGACAAGCTTCTAATTTGACAAGTTGATCGGTGTCACCTGGTTTCAGGGATAGGTAGATCTGTGTATCATCTGCATAACAGTGGAAGTTAATGGAGTGTTTCCTGATGATGTTTCCTATAGGAAGCATGTATAATGTGAAAAGTATAGGTCCTAAAACAGAACCCTGTGGGACTCAATATTTAACTTTGATCCGGGCTGAAGAGTCATCATTAACATTAACAAAGTGAAACCTGTCTGTTAAATATGATTGAAACCAGTTTAATGCTGAACCTTTAATCCCAATAGTATATTCTAGTCTCTGTAGTAGAATATCATGATCAACAGTGTCGAATGCAGCACTGAGATCTAACAGGACCAGAACAGAGACCAGTCCTCTATCTGAGGCTGTGAGAAGACCATTAGTGACTTTTACCAGGGCTGTCTCTGTACTGTGATGAGCTCTGAACCCTGATTGAAAAGACTCTAATAGGTCATTGTTATATAAATGGTCGCTAAGCTGACTTCAACAGCTTTCTATAGGATTTTAGAAATAAAGGGAAGGTTGGATATTGGTCTGTAACTTGTTAGAACACCTGGATCAAGGGTGGGCTTTTTGAGGAGAGGTTTAATATTTGCTATTGCAGGCCCTGAACTTTGGAATACTCTTCCCGCTAATATCAGAGTTGCTTCCCCTGTTGAGTCTTTTAAATCATTGCTGAAAACCCACTTCTTTTCACTGGCTTTCAATTCAAGTTGATTTTAAGGCTTTTTGGTATTGTAATTTTATCGTATTAGCAGTTTTTGTATTAGTCTTGTGTTTAATGTTTAGTATAGTTGACCTTTTATTATATAATGGCGGTTTAATAATCGTGGAAAGCACTTTGGGGCAGTATGTTTCTGTTTTTAAACGTGCTATATAAATAAACTTGACCTTGACCTTGACCTTGACCTTAATAACAGCAACCTTAAAGACCTGTGAAACATAGCCTGTTACTAAGGATAAGTTGATCTGATCCAACATTGATGTACTAATCATGTGGAAAATGTCTTTAAACAGCTCCAGCTGACAGCAGAAAGTCCCATGGTATTAATGAACCAAATGCTGCTTGTCTGACAACAAGAACAAGAAAAAAAACCTGGCTTTAACATTAGAGACCAGGGTTCTCAAACTTTTAGGATCCAGGGACCTCTTACAGGGGAGAACATTTTTCAATGACTCCTCATAATCCTCGTGTTAATTAAACACAATCTGTCGTCTGTAACCCCAAATGCTAAATGAATTATCTATTTTTTTGAACGTTCAAACCTAAATATTTAAGATCTGTTGAGTAGAAATGAGCTTAAATAAATTAAATTGAATTATTGTCAGTACAATTTCTATAATTTTAAGCACAAGGAAAGTTTCATTGAAGCTACATTTTCACTTCACAGCATTCCGAATTTTAAATGTCTCTCCTGCTGCTGCTGCAGGGGGCGCTGTGGCTGTACTGTAAGGTCCTGTTCACCTCTCTGCTGATGCTCTGGAGCTCTGGGTGGAGCCAGACTCTCCTCACTCCTGTGTGTCGTCATGTCTCTGCAGGCCAGCAGGGGGCAGACCGGCAGACCGGCAGACCGGCAGACCGGGCGGACGCTGAGCGGGTGCAGTGGAGGGATGAATTCGGTCCTCTGAACCTTCCTGCTGTGAGGACTAGATGGTTTTTATGAGCTTCTTACAGCAATGATGAATCTCATCACGTTCCCACAGACAGTGGAACAAGGTTCCTTTTCCTTTTGTGGACCGTGGCGAAAAAAGAGCGTTGTTTTGTCGTATACTGGACCACAGTGGATGTCCTTTTTTAATCTCCTTTTTACTCCTTTTTCATTGATGTTTTTCAGTCATATCATGGATGCTCATTTCATCATATATTATCATCTGCTCCGCTCAGGCCGACTGTGTTTAACAGAGGAGATATTTTTGTGATTGTAATCCAACTTATTAGCTTGTTCTGCACCAAGGTGAGGCAGGATGTGGTTTGCAGCAGGTGTTGGACCGTATGGAACCTGACCGGTTTGTATTTAATCCTGAGTGGTTCCATCGTGGCCTGAAGAACTCATGTGGATCTCACCGAGTGCATGTTGTGTTTTTCTTCTCTCTTCGTTCTCTTTTTGTTGAGAACTGAGGCTGTGGTTGGTTTTCTTGGTAACAAAACAGCATCAGAGGACATGTCCATGGGACCGGAGCGTATAAGTAGACCCTGTTTTCCAGTGGATGGCGCTCTCGCTTTCCCTTTCTGAATTATCAGAGAAAAGATCGAACCCTGACCTGAAATCTGGAGAGAGGTGACCTCTGAGGTTGATGTCAGCCAGATACCAAATTTAGACAAAAAACTGATCATTGTGAGCAGCAGAATCTAAAAGCCGCTCACTTGAATTGACCATATTAAAATAATACATGCCAAATATTTGAGACGTAACAGAACCAACGCAAAATCAGTTCTCTTTGATTTCTTCATTTTTTGGTATTTTACTTTTTTTTAATCAATTTTGGATTGTAACCTGTAATCCTTTGAGTGAATAAAAATCTGGTGAACATTTCAAATCTCCGGTGGAGTGGAGTTATTTCTCTGTGTGGGACCAAAGAAGGAACTTGGAATCAGGTTTGAGAGATGTTTTTTGGTCCCTGAGAGGGAAGCCTCAGGAGAACCGGCACTACTGCACATCACGCAGCTGCTCACACTCCCGCTGTGCAAGATGTAGCTGAGTGTATACACACCCACACCCACACCCACACCCACACACACACACACACACACCAATTTTTGGATTTGTTACAATGATGTTATAATTTGCACACATAAAAAATGATTTAATCACAGTCAGATTTAATCAAACTCTCCCAGGGTCAAAATGAAACATTTCAGTCCACATTTCCAGATGGATTTATTCACTTAGATAAATATATTTAGTGGCAAATTTATTATTCTCGTTTCAAATCTTACTTTTATTTGAATGTAAGAAAATATATGTAAAAAGGAAACAAACTCACGAATGAAAAAGTAATCTGTACCACCACTTTGACATCTTGAGCAATCAAAGTGGAAATAAAGCAACAAACAAATGTAGATTTTCATCAATGAAGACAAAAACATCCAGGTGATCAAAATGTTCTAACAGTTTCTTTTCTTTCCTCCAGAGCAGCAGGTGGAGGAGTGGAGACAGGAGACGGTCCAGGCACTCTTTTCACTCTTTCACTCTCTCAGCTTGGACTTTCTCAGGCAGCAGTTGGTCACAACATCCGCTTCAACTCATTTCCGGTTCAAATGCTGCAACTAGAGAAAGTAGAAGTTGACAGATGTTGTGTGAAAAGAGTCTTTTACCACAGTAGAGCCGCAGCTCTGAAGAGGGAAGAGTTTTTATTTATTCATAAATGTATCCAGCATCACCCCCTCCTCCGCCGGGGAGAGGCTGGGCAGGAACTGTTCCACCCACCCATGGATTTTTCCAGCCCTTCCCCTCCACCCTCTTCCCTGCCTGCCTCTCTGTCCTCTTCTGGTGAACGTCTGCTCTGTTCTGAATGTCAATCCAACTCAAATCCAGTCTGACACGACTCTGAAGCAGTGGCTGGTTGAGTTTCCTTGTTGTACTTTGGCTGTTTGTTATTTATATGTCTTCCTTGTTCAAACTGCAGCTGGTGGCGGTGTGGCGAGAGGGAAATAACAGAAGACGACTCTCACAGCTGGAGGAATCTGTCCAGTGAAGACAGTTGTGAGACAGACGGAGTGATTCCACAGGACGGAGGACATGGAGGAGTGTATTGGTTGATGTGTTGTTTCTTCAAATGCCATCAATTAATCTAATTTCTGTTCATGTTTGTTTTTGGACACTTCTGGACATTGTTTGGTTTTTCTTTTTGCCAAAATTAGGACTCCTAGTGAATCCATGTCAGTTATTAAGTTTGCTCCTTCTGGCAAATCCAGCTCGATGCTCTCAATGTGAATATTTACAGTAATTTTGTGGTCCATTGGTTTAATGATTGATTGTCTCTTATTGTTGGACCACACACACGTGCACACACACACACACACACACACACACACACACACACACACACACACACTTTTGTCTTTCTCTCCTCGTGGGGACCTTCCATTGACTCCCATTCATATCTAACTCCTAACCCTGACCCTTACCCTAACCCTAACCCACACCAAAACAAAGCGTAGCCCTAAAGAAATGTTTCTGCAATTTTACTTTTTTCATTAACAACAACATGGTCAAGAAAACACTGTTTCCCCTCATGGGGATCCAGAAAATGGCCCCATGAGGCACATTGTGCCGGAATTTCCTATCCTTGATGGAAAAACGTGTACACACACACACACACACACACACACACACACACACACACACACACAGAATCTAAACAAACCAAATACCCAGAGCAGCCTGGTGTTCCCAAAATTAGGACATTTGTGTCCTGACTGATAATAAACCAGTCATCTCTATTACTGTTTGTAGGAGTGCTGACACAGTATATGTACAAGTGACTGTGAAATAAATCATGAAATGATCATTCACCATAAGACATGAGGACATAACTGAATAAAGAATTAAATATTTTTTAAAGTCATAAAATAAGAAAAACATGTCAATATATTTGCAATATCTTTTTTTCTCTGAAACAGTTCCACAATGTCCATTTGGACCCAGCAGTTCACCCCGACAGGGTCTGGATAATGGACTGCTCCGTGTGACGTCAGACAGGTGAAACATGGCCGCTCTGGCCCCGCCCCCGCCCTGAGGAGGAGACCGGAAGCAGGAGTGTGTGAGGTGAGTTGATCCAGTTTCACCAGAAGATGAAACATGGAGTGTGTGAATGAGACCGGGAGTAGTGGTGTAATCACTGCATGCCCCGGGTGTTCCAGTTAAATGAAGTGGTGACCTTTGACCTGTGGATGTTAACAGGTGGAGCAGCTCTTTCCAGCTCCACCCACGTTCACCTGGGAAACCAGCTGTCTACACTAACTCACAATATCCCAGCTGGATTTTAGACTAAAGGTTTTATTTTGAACTAGTCCCAGTTTGGCTTCAGACTGCTGTAGTTTGTGATTTTAAACTGGTTTCAGATCAGTTTCATTGTCGCACAAGCTTGGTTTTGTCTTTTGGCAGCGCTCCAGACTGACCCAGGATCAGTTTAGTCTCCCAACCAGCTGCGAATCTTTTCCCTGAATCTTCAGGGGAGGTTTAGTCTTCCAGCGTCGCCAGACAAGATCAGAAGGAATCTTGTTTTGGTGAAAGGAGCCTTTTGACCTTCCTCTGCTCGGTTTCTCCACATTCCAGACAGAAGCTGGGTTTAGCCCTCTCAGTGCTGGTGACATCCAACTTGTGTCTCAATCGTCTATAACCTAAACTGTCCACCTTTCAAAAGAGTTCGCACAAACGGTCAGCCTCAGCTTTTGGCCGTTGATTTGAAAAGACCGTCCTCCCTTGGGCGTCTTTTTGTCGTGGCGGTCTTCTTAATCCTCCAGAGGATCAGGTCGCAGCACCGGCCAATCAGCAGCAGGCCGATCATCATAAATCCGAAAATGTAAACATCCACAATGACCTTGACGGACAGGGGTGCCAGGCATTCGACACTCCTCCACTTCTCCCGGCCGTCCATCACATACCCAGCATGCCGAGTCCCGTCCGGACAGGCAGGATCCCCGCTCCTGCGCTCTTCGTTGAAAAAAAAAAAAAAAGGTTTATATATAGGTTGAGGATGGTATCAGGAAGTCAAGTGTTTATCACAAGGGGGTGGGGCTTCACACAGAGTACTTGTATATTCCATTTCATATCAGGATCACAGTGCACTTTGATTAGAGGTTACCAGGACGACTGACTATACTATACTGTCCCTCAGTGTTAGAGGGTTAAACTCACCATTCAAGAGAACAAAAGTCCTGGATCTCCTTATTAGGAAAAATGTTGACGTGGCTCTCCTATCTGAAACACATTTACAGCCGGCTGATGTTCGTCGTGTGCAGAACAAATATTACAAGGTGGTGGCATCTTCGGGGGATGGCTCTCAGACGAAAGGGGTCATGGTCTTAATGAAATGCAAGCTTCATTTGGTGACTGAGAAAATTCGCTCTAACAATTCCGGGAGGCCAGCTTGCTGTGGGGTCTCTATTCAGGGTTAAAGAAAATAGCCTTTGTAAGTATTTACGCCCCCACAATTTTTGATTCATCCTTCTTTCCCTGGTTGACCAAAGAGTTGCTGCGTCTCTCTAATTATTCACTTAATATAGGATCTGATATGAATACATTCTTTGACTGCAATCTAGAGAGGTCTCGTCCATCCATTACACGAACGCAAGCTTTATCCTCCGAGGCCTTAAGGAACTTTGCTCAGGATAGAAACATAGTTGATATTTGGAGGGTTCAGAGTGCTACAGCCAGGGATTACACTTACCTTTCCCCTCATCATGAAATGTTCTCCAGAATAGATTATATTTTCTCTACGACAGACTTGATTCCAACCCGAGATAAGATGGTGTTCTTACCGCGTAATATTTCCGACCACAACGCAAAGTGCAATTTTGCATACCAAAACAATAATAATAATAATAATAATAATTATTATTATTATTATTGTTATTATTATTATTATTATTATTATTACATTAATAATAATACAAATAAACTTAGTACATATGCACACAGTAGTGACAACTGAACCGTCTCTCAGCACTCACATACTTCTTCTTGCAGTTCTTGTCGCTGGTGGTACGAGTTTACCACTTCCCCTCAGAATTTAGCCATCACCTTCCCTCTCCATAAATAAGCCTTGAATATTGGCTTCAATATTGATATTTTTCACGTTTATTGTTTATTTTATGTTTTTGGACAGGGCAATGTTTATTATATAAGTTACAAAATGTGTCCAAGAATAAGTTATAAGCACTGTCCACATCCTTTTCTCTCATCACAGTGTTCCAGTCTTGGATTTCTAGGTCCTGTTTAAAGACTTCAGTACTTCTCACTGATAATATTATTCTGTAAATATGATTCAGTATTTCCCCTCTCTTCCTGTAGCCATCATCACAAACAGTAAAAACCGGTAGATGGTCCGTTAAGTCACAAATCATGAATCCACTTAATTTGATTATTTCAATGTTGTTTGTGAAAATATTGTCGATAAGAGTTGCACTCTGCGCTGTTATTCTGCTAGGCGTAGTAATTGCAGGAAATAATCCCATACTGTACATGTGATTGATAAAATCGTCAGTTATTTTATGTCTATTGTGATTAATTAAATCTATATTGAAATCACCAGTGATATATAATATTTTTTTGTGTGCTCGAAAACAGTTTTCCTGTCCAATCCATAAATAATTCAATACTTGACCCTGGTTTTCTGTATAAGCAAGTAACTATAATGTTTTTTTTCTTTTCACAGTTTATATCAATTGAAATGCATTCCAGGAGTCCCTCAATAGCATCCGTCATTTTGCCAACAATTTTATAATTTATTTCCTTGTTTATATAAATCGCTTCTCCTCCTCCAATTTTATTATCTCTGGTTCTGTAGCTGAGCTCATATCCATCCAGTACAAAATCTATACCTTTGTCTTGATTAAACCATGTTTCCGAAATTGTAACAATGCTAAAAGGGAATTAAAATTTTTCCAGGTATTCTTTAATGCTGTCAAAATTGTTGTACATGCTCCTACTATTGAAGTGTATAATTGATAAATTACTTTCAGTATTCATAGAGTTATAACCGTCATCTGAATAATATTTACAGTTGATATTTATATTCGAGTAAAAAGTGTTGTCTGGATCAAAGTCATTTTCTGGATCATGGTCTTTGTGCTCTGTAACCTCAAAAGGATTCAACTTAAAGAAGTTATTGTCCAATATTCGATCTCTCCAATGTTGATAGTCAGTTGTTGAGTTCATATGAGCCATGGCTTGAGAAGAAGTTCTTTACCTTGCTGGGTCAGCCAGCTGCATCATACTTGTCCAGCTCCTCCACACTCCTGATAATCAGAACTCTGGCATTCTCTGGTGACCCATTCAGTTTGACGTATATTTTGCAGTTACTCACCCATGTGTGTTGTATTTTGTTCTGTTTTTTCAAGAACCTTGCTTTGCGGGCTATTTCACCATTCCTTCTTGTCAGATGATCATTCATAAATACGTTGGATCCTTTTAGTTTTTTTCCTTGCTTTAACACCTCCTCCATCAGCTGAAGAATTTTGTTTTGCCGTTCTTTAATCACTGTGGTGTCCTCCTTCAAAGTGACGAGCGTCTTTCTGATTTCTCCAGCGTCCACGTCAGCTTTTGATTGTTTTTGCCAGTCTGTTATTGTCGCCACTGCCTCCGTAAGTGAATCGATCGCTTTTCTCAGGTCTTCGACGTCCTCCGCAGCCGGGTTTTTTTCCGGCGGCATTGTGTTTGCGAGTCACTTCACAAGCACAGATCATAAAGTTCACAACAAAGTTAGCTTTTAGGCTCTGCTCGTGCAGAAACGAGCCTTTCCCGATCCGGTATCCGTATTCCAATCCGCGTCCATGAATATCCTCTGCTTAACTGTGAGGATGCTGTCGCAGGTTAGACGTTTATTTGCTTTGATTTCGAGTTAAATTCAAGTTTTTCCTCGAGTTGCAGCACAGCGAAAACAACGGCGCGCAACCACCACCGGAAACAGGAAGCAGACTTTGCTGAGAGATGAAAAATATCTTGCACAAGTGAAAACTAAATCAGTGGAATATTATCAATATTAATAAAGACTCAGTTTCAGACAAAGCAGTTGTATGGCTAGCGATCAAAGGCTTCCTGCGCCACAATGCAATCGGCTTCTCATCCTATCTTAATCGTAGCAGAACACAAAAGATTACCCAATTACAGGCTTGCTGGAAGTTAGAAAGGGAACTTAAGGACAACTATAGTGATGAGGTAGCAGCAAAGCTTAGGTCGGTGAAGACAGAACTAGACAACATACTGAGACAACGGGTTGAATTTCTGATGCATATCACCAAACACAGATACAGTATTACACTGACGGCAGTAAACCAAGTCGTCTCCTTGTGCTAACATTAAAACAACAAGAAAACCAATTCAGCATTCCTTCTATAAACTGCCCAGTGAAAGGCCTGGTGACCACAACAGTTGATATTAATAATGCGTTCAAGTCATTTTTTTGAAAACCTTTACTCGTCAGAAGATCGATTCTCACAGGATTCATTTGATTCATTCTTCGGCAACCTAATCCTACCTGTGTTATCAGACGATGAAACTAAGGACGTAGATAATCCCTTGACATTAGATGAATTACATACAGCAGTTAAATTAACCAACAGGGGGTGTTTGCCTGGAATTGATGGGATTCCAGCTGAGCTGTACCTTGAACTTTGGAATATTATTGGACCTATTTGGCTAGACACTATTAATTCAGCTATAGACAGGGGCTTTTTCCATCGGGATCTCAATACAGCACTTATCTCAGTACTCCATAAGCCAGGGAAGGACCCCCAAAACTGTTCAAGCTATCGCCCAATCTCCCTAATTAATGCTGATATAAAAATTTATTCCAAAGTTATTGCCATGCACCTGGATAAAGTTAGCGAGACGTTAATCAATCCTGATCAGACTGGTTTCCTTAAAGGACGGTTGGCATCAGATAATGTCCGCCGGCTTTTGCGTATTATCTCTGAAACCAAAAAGACAGATCTTCCCTGTGGACTCCTTTTTCTCAACGCGGAAAAGGCGTTTGATCACCTGGAATGGGAATATTTGTGGAATGTCCTGAAAAAATTTAAATTTGGCCCAAATTTGATCAAAATAATTCAAGTATTATACTTCAATCCCTCTGCAAGGATTGTTACAGCTGGGCACCTTTCCGATCTTTTCAGTATATGTCGCGGTTCCAGACAAGGATGCCCAGCATCCCCTTCTATTTTTAATCTGTCACTCGAACCGTTAGCCCAGTACATACGGCAAAGCACATTAATAGCTCCAATCAAAATAGGATCCACACTACATTCAGTCTCTCTATATGCTGACGATACACTTGTTTACCTCTCGGATTTACAACGATCTCTTCCAAATGTTCTAAAAATCATCGATCAATATGGTACACTGTCTGGCTATAAAATCAACCACTCTAAATCTATATTAATGCTGTTGAATACGAAGTTGACAAAGTTAAACATCCAATCCTGCATACCGGTGGCGCAAAAGGCAACATATTTAGGCATTAAAATCAGTCCATGTGTCCTGGCAATAGCTAAAAACAATTATCTGTCTGTTCTAAAGAAAACTGAGGACGACCTTGTGAGGTGGGCAGCACTCCCCTCATCCATGCCAGCCTGCATGGCTATAATAAAAATGAACATCCTCCCATGTATAAACTTTATTAGCTCTGTGCTCCCATTGCCACCCCCAACAAAATACTGGCAAAAACCTGAAACTAAACTTAAAAAGTTTACCTGGAATAGGAAGAAACCACGCATTAAATGGTCAATATTACAACGAAATAAGTCTGAAGGTGGATGGGGGCATATATATTACGTTCCTTAAAATACTGGTCTGATACGGAATTTGTTTCACCCTGGCAAACACTAGAACAGGAGCTGGTTCATCCTCTAAGGCTTCAAGATGTGGTCTTTTCTGGTCTCCATCATAAGAAGTGTCTCTCAAAATTTGGGCCAATAGTTTCATATACAGTACAAATTATGAGAAATATAGAGAAGTATGTAGACTTCAGATGGATATGGCACAAACACTCTCCTATCTGGCACAATACTAATGTACTGACAGGCGGCAAGCCTTTAATTTCACGACTGTGGGCCCAGCATGGGCTTTGGACATTGGGAGATATATCAGGGCAAAACTCAATTTTAGACTTTTCTGAGCTAATGTCCCACTTTGGTATCCCAAAAAACTCACAATTTCTCTACTTTCGGGTAAGGTCAGCTCTTAATTCACTCAAGGTTCCCTGGGGGCCTGAATTAATGACTCATCCTATAGTGTCTCTCATGGAAAGATCACCCCGAAAGAAAACTGTCTCCTTCATTTATAATAATCTTATGTCATACACCTCTAAAGAATTACCAAGGTACCGTTCATGGGAGGTAGATATTCCTTTAGGAACAGAGACCATTAATTGGGAGGAATATGGAATAATGTATTTGGGTCCTCTAAAAACCCAAATCATCAATAAATCCATTACAAAGTTTGCCATAGGACTTATTTAACACCACGAAAAAGACATTTATTGGGTTTGGCACCCAACCCCTACTGTACATTCTGCAGTCAGAACATCATGGGTACATTAATACATGTCTTATGGGAGTGTCCAGATGTTCAACGATTTTGGGGGGGGGGGGGTTTCTTGGTTGAAGAATGTATAGTGTTTATTTGTGTTTAAATTTCTGGAATTAATGCATCCATTGAAGTTGATGTTGTATTGTTAGAAATTGAAAAAAAATAGTTGATTGCAAAAAAAAAAAACATGTATCAATGGCGTAGAGAGACCAGCTGATCAGTTCCATGGTTGATATTTGGTTTGTTTGAAAAACCAAGTCAAGTGATTACTCCAGTCAAACAGACGAGACAAGAGTGCAGCAAGCAGAGACGAGGGAGGGAGAAGCAAGTAGGGAGCGATGGAAAAAGCGCCCGCCTCCTCCGAGAGCCAGGAAAAGAAAGCGGTCGTTGTGTTGCGACTTTTTGATACCATAAAGTTTTTACCTTGGAGCGGAAGTTGCTGATTTCCGTTAATATTATCCATGGTTCATAATATGTGGCGTTGCTCAGCGTATTGTGAGTTGTGTGATGTACCCATCGTTCTACAGCATCGTTATTTCAGTCTATATAATACTGTTACTGATGCATCAGTTTGGGTGAAAGACAACTCAGCCTCATCATTTGTGTCCCTGTGGAAGCCTCGGCCTCTGAACAGAGTCAGCTTTGACTCAGTAGAAAGACTTCAGGACTTCAGGTCATTGAAAGTAAAGTGACTTCTGCTGCATCATTGGGGGGCAGCAGCCTTTCAGCTCCACCAGCCCTCCTTTTCTCCTCACCTTCATCGAGAGGCAGCTGGAGCTGCTTTGGGAGGAGATGAAGCACCACCACACAGGCCAGGTGGGGGGAGGACTCGCCCACCGCTCGCCATCTCACTGAGTCTGAACCCAGAAACATGAACCCTCCCATCTGTCTGTCTGCAGCCTTTCTTTAGAGACCACAGCTGCTGGACCTCCACCTCCACAGACCCCCGGCTGCTTCTCCAGAGCTGCTGGCCCTCCTCCATCACCTCACCCCCCCAGCGCCAAGACATTGTGCCAGCGGGTGAGAGTACACACACACGATTGTATTCCACATCTCCTAGTTTTATTGTGGAGGCTGATGTCACACTTTGCTCATGGAAACAAAGTGATTTGATAAGAGTCAAACTCTCCCAGAGTCCCGGAGCCAGCAGTCAGCTGTGTCTCCTTTTTGCAGCAGTTTCTCTGTTGAGGAATCTCAGCTGGTTCTTCTTGGTGAACCTGTCCAGCTCCTCCAGACTTGATGCTCTTCAATTCTCCCGACAGTGTCAGAAAAGTTCCCACAGGGATAACTGGCTCGTGGCGGCCAAGCGTTCATAGCGACGTCGCTTTTTGATCCTTCGATGTCGGCTCTTCCTGTCACTGTGAAGCAGAATTCAGCAAGCGTTGGATTGTTCACCCACTAATAGGGAACGTGAGCTGGGGTTAGACCGTCATGAGACAGGTTAGTTTTACCCTGCTGATGATGTGTTGTTGCAACAGTGCTGCAATTGTTGCAGTAAGATTCCAGCCAGAGCTCTGTGCAGCCATTTTTTGGACACTTTGGAATGGTCTTTCTTTCCAGTGATGATGAGAAATTTTCCTCAGATAGTTTTTGCATTTCCCTGTGCATTAAACTTTAAAGCATAAATCCAAACTGAGAGGAGTTTCATTTCAAACCAGTCTGATTTATGTTGGAGGTTCATCAAACCGGTGGAAATCTGGACTGTTGTAATGCCTGCATCTGTCCACAAGAGGGCGACAAAAAAGGAGGATCACTCTCTCTCTCTCTCGACCCCGCCCACTCCTGCAGCACAGAGAGAGAAAACAAACGCCACATAATCAGTAATTGACATTGAGAAGGAAGGAATCAAACCTGAAACACTGACATATAAACTACACCATGAAAACTCCACATTTGACCTTTTTAAAGTTTTTCAATCAGTTTTTATTCCTCTCAGACTGAAAGACAGAGGACTCTGCATCTTGTGTCAGAATTATATCACAAAAAAAACTGATCATTAAAAATAAGAAAACTAATCAATAAAGTGATTTCTCTGCTCCACGTGGTCGTTAATGATGAATTGGAAGTCATTCAGAGTCAAAATCACAGACTTGGAGCTGAATCTTTACACACTGTTAGGAGTGGAAATCTAATGAGAAACCAAGTCTGAAACCAGTGTGGAATCCAACATGAAACTACTCTAAAATCTGCTTGAAACTAGTTTAAATTCCAGGTTAAAACCTGTCTGATATTTAGAATGATGCGAGTTTAAAATCCAACCTGAATCCAGTCTGAAACCAGTTTAATATCAAGTGGAAAATCTACCAAACAGCGTTGAGGCCGACCAGGAGAAGAAACCCCCCCCCCCCCCCACCTGGCCTGACCCCCCTGACCTCAGCCTGGGCTCTCAACCCCTCCAGTGAGCTGAACCGCTGTGAAGAGGACTTGAACCTCTGCCGCTCTGCCAGCACCACAGTGTGTGTGACAGACTGAACCACTGCTCCACCGCGTCTTCATCTCTCAGGCTTCAGGCTTCAACATTTCAGCCGCTGCTCTTTGGCTTTTTTCTTTTTCTAGTAGTTTCTACCAGATGTCAGTCTGAATGGACCCTGAGCAGATCCTCCAGTGTGGCTGCTTGGCTCAGTGTGGTAGAGCACTGTCTGCCAAGAGTGAGACCTGGGTTCAATTCCCAGGCAGGGTGTGTGTTAAACAGGAAGTGATCTTCACAGAATCAACCACTGAAATGGACTTATATTCAAATTTTATGTCATTTTTGGGGATCAAATTTCAATAAAACTGGCCGGACTGCTCCTAACCTCCCACTTTTCTTCCCCCTGGCGCCTTGACACCACCTGCTCCACCACGCACCTGGAGGACTTTTGGACTAAGCCTGTTGTGACTCCGCCTCCACTTATTTATCTGTCCCTCAAGGTGGAGCGCTGTTGGCCCTGGCCCTGACTTAACCATCTAAAGGGGACCTACCCCTCCTGTCAGCTCAGTCGCCTATTTCACATCATCACACAGTGGATGATGAAGTGAGCTGATATCAAGGCTCCTTTTTGCCCCAACCAGGAATTGAACCCACACCCACCTACATGGCTCGCCGACTGGTTTACCATGTGAGCTGTCCGGCCTCCCAGGTTTCTGCTGTCATCCTCACCTTCATGCTTACGGCTTTCCACACAAACACAGAATTTTCTGCTATAAATGAACAGTCAGAACCCCTGACCACAACTTCAGCCGCAGCAGCACTTTCCACTGAGCTACCTCTCTGTCTCAATAGGTCTGAACAGCTACAGCTTTATACTCACACTGGGATTAGAAACAAGTCAATAAAGACACACTCAATATGTTCAAGCGGAGTCTGACGAGGGAACTCCTGCTTCAGGAATCGAACTCCAGCCCACTGCTCCAGGAGCGGTGCTGCTCCTCACTCAGCTAACCAACATGGAGATCTGGACCTGGACCATCCAGACTCTGAACTCAGTGGAGCTGAAAATTTCCACACCAAAGTCCTGACCACCAATTCCTGGAAGACACTTGTCAGAGAGCACCGAGACCGGGGGGAGGGCTGGGGCGAGGGTGACATCTACCTCCATGAGATTAGCTCTATATTTTCTAGATCAATTAGATCCATATCTATAGAAATAGAAGAGTAGATCACAAAATCACAAAAAAAAAAAAAAAAAAAAACACCATAGCAACAAGAAATATGTTGTGGAGGCTGAAAGAATGTACATCAAAGCAAAAAACTGACGGCTGGAATAACAGTTTCAAAAAGGCTGCATTTCTCGTTAGAAGTGTTATTAAAATGAAGCTAACGGCACAACATCTTAAAATATGGTGTGATTCATATTGTGATCTCTCTATGTGAAATCAGCTATTCAGACCAGGGTTAGGGTAAGAGTAGAACCCAAAATTGTGGGATTTTACATATAGCTATAAACATAGATTCATTGAGCCAGCTGTCTATTTACATGTCTCTATTTGCAATTTGGCAATTTCAAGATCTACTCTTCTATTTCTGTAGATCTTGATATAATAGATTTACAGCTACAGCGAGATGTTCTCGATCAGGGATCTCAAACGCTATTCCTGGAGGGCCCCGCATGTTTTCCATGTTCTCCCTGCTTCAACACAGCTGATTGCAATGAGGCTCGTTATCAGGCTTCCTGCTGAACCTGCTGATGGAACCTTCATGAGACTCGGAAATACCTTCAAAATAAAGTGAAAATTATCAACACTTTCTTTCGATATTCACTCATCAATGGCCTTACTATAGCCTAACCTTCAAAATAAAGTGAAAATTATCAACTTTTTTTCAATTTTCGATCATCAATGGCCTTACTATAGCCTTAACTTCAAAATAAAGTGAAAATTATCAACATTTTTTTTCAATTTTCAGTCATCAATGGCCTTACTATCACCTTACCTTCAAAATAAAGTGAAAATTATCAACTTTTTTTCAATTTTCGATCATCAATGGCCTTACTATAGCCGTAAATTCAAAATAAAGTGAAAATTATAAACATTTTTTTTTCCATTTTCACTCATCAATGGCCTTACTACAGCGTTACCTTGAAAATAAAGTGAAAATTATCAACACATTTTTTTCGATATTCACTCCTCAATGGCCTTACTACAGCCTTATCTTCCAAATAAAGTGAAAATTATCAACTTTTTTTCAATTTTCGATCATCAAAGGCCTTACTATAGCCTAACCTTCAAAATAAAGTGAAAATCATCAACATTTTTTTTTCAATTTCCAGTCATCAATGGCCTTACTATAGCCTTACCTCCAAAATAAAGTGAAAATCATCAACATTATTTTTTTCAATTTTCACTCATCAATGGCCTTACTGTAGCCTTACCTTCAAAATAAAGTGAAAATTATCAACATTTTTTTTCAATTTTCACTCATCAATGGCCTTACCTTCAAAATAAAGTGAAAATCATCAACATTATTTTTTTCAATTTTCACTCATCAATGGCCTTACTATAGCCTTACCTTCAAAATAAAGTGAAAATTATCAACTTTTTTTCAATTTTCGATCATCAATGGCCTTACTATAGCCTTAACTTCAAAATAAAGTGAAAATTATCAACATTTTTTTTCAATTTTCAGTCATCAATGGCCTTACTATCGCCTTACCATCAAAATAAAGTGAAAATTATCAACTTTTTTTCAATTTTCGATCATCAATGGCCTTACTATAGCCGTAAATTCAAAATAAAGTGAAAATTATCAACATTTTTTTTCAATTTTCACTCATCAATGGCCTTACTATCGCCTCACCTTCAAAATAAAGTGAAAATTCTCAACATTTTTTTTTCCATTTTCACTCATCAATGGCCTTACTATAGCCTTACCTTGAAAATAAAGTGAAAATTATCAACACATTTTTTTCGATATTCACTCATCAATGGCCTTACTACAGCCTTATCTTCCAAATAAAGTGAAAATTATCAACTTTTTTTCAATTTTCGATCATCAAAGGCCTTACTATAGCCTAACCTTCAAAATAAAGTGAAAATTATCAACATTTTTTTTCAATTTTCACTCATCAATGGCCTTACCTTCAAAATAAAGTGAAAACCATCAACTTTTTTTTCAATTTTTACTCATCAATGGCCTTACTATAGCCTTACCTTCAAAATAAAGTGAAAATCATCAACATTATTTTTTTCAATTTTCACTCATCAATGGCCTTACTATAGCCTTACCTTCAAAATAAAGTGAAAATTATCAACTTTTTTTCAATTTTCGATCATCAATGGCCTTACTATAGCCTTAACTTCAAAATAAAGTGAAAATTATCAACTTTTTTTCAATTTTCGATCATCAATGGCCTTACTATAGCCTTACCTTCAAAATAAAGTGAAAATTATCAACTTTTTTTTCAATTTTCGATCATCAATGGCCTTACTATAGCCTTAACTTCAAAATAAAGTGAAAATTATCAACATTTTTTTTTCAATTTTCAGTCATCAATGGCCTTACTATCGCCTTACCTTCAAAATAAAGTGAAAATTATCAACTTTTTTTCAATTTTCGATCATCAATGGCCTTACTATAGCCGTAAATTCAAAATAAAGTGAAAATTATCAACATTTTTTTTCAATTTTCACTCATCAATGGCCTTACTATCGCCTCACCTTCAAAATAAAGTGAAAATTCTCAACATTTTTTTTTCCATTTTCACTCATCAATGGCCTTACTATAGCCTTACCTTGAAAATAAAGTGAAAATTATCAACACATTTTTTTCGATATTCACTCATCAATGGCCTTACTACAGCCTTATCTTCCAAATAAAGTGAAAATTATCAACTTTTTTTCAATTTTCGATCATCAAAGGCCTTACTATAGCCTAACCTTCAAAATAAAGTGAAAATCATCAACATTTTTTTTTCAATTTCCAGTCATCAATGGCCTTACTATAGCCTTACCTCCAAAATAAAGTGAAAATCATCAACATTATTTTTTTCAATTTTCACTCATCAATGGCCTTACTGTAGCCTTACCTTCAAAATAAAGTGAAAATTATCAACATTTTTTTTCAATTTTCACTCATCAATGGCCTTACCTTCAAAATAAAGTGAAAACCATCAACTTTTTTTTCAATTTTTACTCATCAATGGCCTTTCTATAGCCTTACCTTCAAAATAAAGTGAAAATCATCAACATTATTTTTTTCAATTTTCACTCATCAACGGCCTTACTATAGCCCTACCTTCAAAATAAAGTGAAAATTATCAGCATTTTTTTTCAATTTTCACTCATCAATGGCCTTACCTTCAAAATAAAGTGAAAACCATCAACTTTTTTTTTCAATTTTTACTCATCAATGGCCTTACTATAGCCTTACCTTCAAAATAAAGTGAAAATCATCAACATTATTTTTTTCAATTTTCACTCATCAATGGCCTTACTATAGCCTTACCTTCAAAATAAAGTGAAAATTATCAACTTTTTTTCAATTTTCGATCATCAAAGGCCTTACCTTCAAAATAAAGTGAAAACCATCAACTTTTTTTTTCAATTTTCACTCATCAATGGCCTTACTATAGCCTTACCTTCAAAATAAAGTGAAAATTATCAACATTATTTTTTTCAATTTTCACTCATCAATGGCCTTACTATAGCCTTACCTTCAAAATAAGTTCAAGTTCAAGTTCAAGTTCAAGTCAGTTTATTTGTCAAATATGCCATACATAAACACATACAGCACAAATGAAATTACAGTCCTCTCGGACCCACGGTGCAACAAACAAATAAATAAAATAATTTACTAATAACACAGTAAAACACAAAAGTTCAGGCCTGAGGTCAGTGGCGGGGGGCAGAGACAGGGAGTGGGGGCAGAGCAGGGAGGGAGTTTAGCTTCCTGACTGCCTGGTGGAAAAAGCTGTCCTTTAGTCTGCTAGTTCTGGCCCGGAGGCTCCGCAGTCTCCTAGCCGACGGCAGCAGGCTGAAGAGGCTGTGGGCAGGGTGAGTGGGGTCACCTGCGATCCTGGTGGCTGTGCGGGTGAGGCGGGTGTTGTAAATAGAGGAGAGGGAGGGGAGAGAGACACCAATGATCTTCTCGGCTGCTCTCACAATGCGCTGCAGGGTCTTGCAGCAGGACACGGTGCAGGCGCCGTACCACACCGTGATGCAGCTGGTCAGGATGCTCTCTACAGTGCCTCTGTAAAAGGTGGTCATCATGGGGGTCGGGGCTCTCGCTCTTCTCAGTCTACGGAGGAAGTAGAGCCGCCGTTGAGCTGTTTTAGCCAGTGATGTGGTGTTGGTGTTCCAGGAAAGATCCTCAGAGATGTGCACACCCAGAAACTTGGTGCTGCTCACTCTCTCCACAGCAGCACCGTTGATGGTCAGTGGAGCATGCTGGGAATGCTCTCTCCTGAAGTCCACAACAATCTCCTTCGTCTTCTCCACGTTCAGGTGGAGATTGTTGTCCTGACACCACGTGGCCAGGCGGCTCACCTCACTCCGGTAGGTTGTCTCATCGTCATTGTTGATGAGACCCACCACGGTCGTGTCATCAGCAAACTTGATGAAGAGGTTTGAGCTGGATGAGGGTGTGCAGTCATGGGTCAGCAGAGTGAAGAGGAGGGGGCTCAGCACACATCCCTGGGGGGCCCCCGTGTTCAAAATGATGGTGCCGGAGGTGTTGCTGCCAACCCGAACTGCCTGTGGTCTCCCTGTCAGAAAGTCCAGCAGCCAGTTGCACAAGGTGGTGTTGAGTCCCAGCCGGTCCAGTTTGTAGATGAGCTGCTGGGGGATGATTGTGTTGAATGCTGAGCTGAAGTCCATGAACAGCATTCTGACGTATGAGTTCTTGGTCTCCAGGTGGGTCAGGGCTGAGTGGAGAGCAGTGGCGATGGCGTCATCGGTCGAGCGGTTGGACCGATAAGCAAACTGGTAGGGATCCAGGGTGGATGGGAGGGCAGACTTGATGTGCTGCATGACTAGCCGCTCAAAGCACTTCATAAGGATGGGGGTGAGTGCGACCGGGCGATAGTCATTGTAGTGGGATGGAGACGGCTTCTTAGGAACCGGGATGATGGTGGTGGCTTTGAGGCATGTGGGGACAACAGCCTGGCTCAACGAGATGTTAAAGATGTCAGTGAAAACATCAGTGAGCTCCTCAGCACAGTCTCTCAGGATACGACCAGGAATATTGTCAGGACCTGGGGCTTTCAGTACATTGGTCCCTTTGAGGAATCTCCTCACGCTGTCCGGGGACAGTTTCAGCACCTGGTCGTCAGGAGGAGGTGGGGCTTTCTGTGCTGGGGTGTTGTTGTCGGCCTCAAAGCGAGCAAAGAAGTCGTTCAGTTGATTCAGCAGAGAGGTGGAGTTGTCACAGGTCTGTGGAGCGGGCTTATAATCCGTGATGGTCTGGATCCCTCGCCACAGGTTCCTGGTGTCTCTGCTGTCAGTGAAACGATCTGCGATCCTCCTGGAGTACTGTCTCTTGGCCACTCTGATACCTCGTGACAGGTTAGCCCTGGCTGTCCTTAGGCCTGCTTCATCCCCAGCTCTGAAGGCAGCATTCCGAGCCCTCAGAAGTCTGTGGACTTCCCCTGTCAGCCATGGTTTCTGGTTGGCGTGAGTGGAGATGGTTCTGGAGACCGTGACGTCGTCCATGCATTTCCTCATGTAAGCAGTGACGGTCTCTGTGTACTCCTGGAGGTCTATGGTGTCGTTGAAGGTGGCCGCCTCTCTGAACACACTCCAGTCAGTGGTGGAGAAGCAGTCCTGGAGTGCCGCTGACGACCCCTCTGGCCACACACGGATTGTCTTCTTCGCTGGTCTGTTGATTTTAACCAGCGGCCTGTATGCTGGCAGGAGCATAACAGTAGTGTGGTCTGAAGCCCCGAGGTGGGGGAGGGGGGTGGCTTTGTAGGCACCACTGTGTGTAGTGAAAACATTGTCCAGGATATTAGCACCTCTTGTGGGAAAGTTAATATGTCAATGGAGTTGTGGAAACACGCTCTTTGGGTTAGCGTGGTTGAAATCTCCAGCCAGGATGAGGAAGGCGTCAGGATGGGCTGTCTGCTGCTCACTGATGTGCTGATAGAGTTCATTCAGTGCCCCACTCCTGTTGTTGGTGGAGCCAGGGGGGATGTATATTGCTGCCAGTAAAACAGCTGTAATTTCTCTTGGCAGGAAGAATGGGCGGCACTTGATGATCATAAACTCCACCAGTGGTGAGCAGTGTTTACAGACGACAACGGCGTCACGGCACCAGGCGTCACTGATGTAAACACAGAGCCCCCCGCCGCGAGTCTTCCCCCCCTCGACGAGCGCTCTGTCAGCCCGGTAGCATGTTAGCCGCTCTAGCTGGATAGCACAGTCCGGGACGCTGTCATTGAGCCATGTTTCCACGAAGACAAGGACACAGCACTCACTCACAGTCTTTACAGATGTCCGAAGAAGGCGGATGTAATCCAGTTTGTTATCCAGCGAGCGCACGTTAGCCAGGATGATGGTGGGGATAGCCGGACGATGAGGGCTAGCAGCTAGCCTAGCTCGGATACCTCCGCGCTTACCCCTCTTCTGCTTCCTCCTGTTCCGCCTGTGGCGCCTCCACTGTGGGCTCACCGCAGGGGCGAGGGTCGGGGGTTGAGCGGGACTCCGGAGCAGACCGTAGGACCGGAGCTTTTCCACGTCCGCTGAAATCTCTGACGTGAATGTATTTCTGAATATGATTCTGCGGATGTCGAGCAGAAGCTTGCGGGAGTAAGTTCTCCTTGGGACGCACAAAAAACACGGAAACACCGTTTGGTCGGGACAAAGAGGAGCCGCTGCGTGTGCACGCGCCGCCATTAGCACTGGCGATCCAAATAAAGTGAAAATTATCAACTTTTTTTCAATTTTCGATCATCAATGGCCTTACTATAGCCTTAACTTCAAAATAAAGTGAAAATTATCAACATTTTTTTTCAATTTTCAGTCATCAATGGCCTTACTATCGCCTTACCATCAAAATAAAGTGAAAATTATCAACTTTTTTTCAATTTTCGATCATCAATGGCCTTACTATAGCCGTAAATTCAAAATAAAGTGAAAATTATCAACATTTTTTTTCAATTTTCACTCATCAATGGCCTTACTATCGCCTCACCTTCAAAATAAAGTGAAAATTATCAACTGTTTTTCAATTTTCGATCATCAAAGGCCTTACTATAGCCTAACCTTCAAAATAAAGTGAAAATTATCAACATTTTTTTTCAATTTTCACTCATCAATGGCCTTACCTTCAAAATAAAGTGAAAACCATCAACTTTTTTTTCAATTTTTACTCATCAATGGCCTTACTATAGCCTTACGTTCAAAATAAAGTGAAAATCATCAACATTATTTTTTTCAATTTTCACTCATCAATGGCCTTACTATAGCCTTACCTTCAAAATAAAGTGAAAATTATCAACTTTTTTTCAATTTTCGATCATCAATGGCCTTACTATAGCCTTAACTTCAAAATAAAGTGAAAATTATCAACTTTTTTTCAATTTTCGATCATCAAAGGCCTTACTATAGCCTTACCTTCAAAATAAAGTGAAAATTATCAACTTTTTTTCAATTTTCGATCATCAATGGCCTTACTATAGCCTTAACTTCAAAATAAAGTGAAAATTATCAACATTTTTTTTCAATTTTCAGTCATCAATGGCCTTACTATCGCCTTACCTTCAAAATAAAGTGAAAATTATCAACTTTTTTTCAATTTTCGATCATCAATGGCCTTACTATAGCCGTAAATTCAAAATAAAGTGAAAATTATCAACATTTTTTTTCAATTTTCACTCATCAATGGCCTTACTATAGCCTTACCTTCAAAATAAAGTGAAAATCATCAACATTTTTTTTTCAATTTCCAGTCATCAATGGCCTTACTATAGCCTTACCTCCAAAATAAAGTGAAAATCATCAACATTATTTTTTTCAATTTTCACTCATCAATGGCCTTACTGTAGCCTTACCTTCAAAATAAAGTGAAAATTATCAACATTTTTTTTCAATTTTCACTCATCAATGGCCTTACCTTCAAAATAAAGTGAAAACCATCAACTTTTTTTTCAATTTTTACTCATCAATGGCCTTTCTATAGCCTTACCTTCAAAATAAAGTGAAAATCATCAACATTATTTTTTTCAATTTTCACTCATCAACGGCCTTACTATAGCCCTACCTTCAAAATAAAGTGAAAATTATCAGCATTTTTTTTCAATTTTCACTCATCAATGGCCTTACCTTCAAAATAAAGTGAAAACCATCAACTTTTTTTTTCAATTTTTACTCATCAATGGCCTTACTATAGCCTTACCTTCAAAATAAAGTGAAAATCATCAACATTATTTTTTTCAATTTTCACTCATCAACGGCCTTACTATAGCCCTACCTTCAAAATAAAGTGAAAATTATCAGCATTTTTTTTTCAATTTTCACTCATCAATGGCCTTACCTTCAAAATAAAGTGAAAACCATCAACTTTTTTTTTCAATTTTTACTCATCAATGGCCTTACTATAGCCTTACCTTCAAAATAAAGTGAAAATGATCAACTTTTTTTCTTCAATATTCAAATCCTCAATGGTCTCACCACAGTCAAACCATCGACGGGTCGCCCTCCATCTCCACTGAGCTCAGGGTCTGGATGGTCCGGGTCCAGACCTCCATGGTGGTTAGCTCAGTGAGGAGCAGCCCTGCTCCTGCTGCAGTGGACCAGGGTTTGAGCCCTGATGTAGGCAGTTGCTTCTCAGACATACAGTTGGATCAATTCTCTTTAAACAATTATTGATTAATGTGTATGAAGTCAGGGCTGCAGGACGGTGAGTTGCCTCAGAGGAGAAGTTCACTGCTGTGGATCAGAGTTTAAATTTCAATTGTCGTCGTTTCTGGTTCTTTAAGTATAAAAGAGAACATGTTTGATGAGGAGCTCAGTCCTGTTCAGCTCAGTGAGGAGCAGCACCGCTCCTGGAGCAGTGGGCTGGAGTTCGATTCCTGAAGCAGGACTTCCCTCGTCACACTCCACTTGAACATATTGAGTGTGTCTTTATTGACTTGTTTCTAATCCCAGTGTGAGTATAAAGCTGTAGCTGTTCAGACCTATTGAGACAGAGAGGTAGCTCAGTGGAAAGTGCTGCTGCGGCTGAAGTTGTGGTCAGGGGTTCAAACCCTGACTGTTCATTTATAGCAGAAAATTCTGTGTTTGTGTGGAAAGCCGTGAGCATAAAGGTGAGGATGACAGCAGAAACCTGGGAGGCCGGACAGCTCACATGGTAAACCAGTCGGCGAGCCATGTCAGTGGGTGTGGGTTCAATTCCTGGTGGGGAAAAAGGAGCCTTGATATCAGCTCACTTCATCATCCACTGTGTGATGATGTAAAACAGGCAACAGAGCTGACAGGAGGGGTAGGTCCCCTTTAGATGGTTAAGTCAGGGCCAGGGCCAACAGCGCTCCACCTTGAGTGACAGATAAATAAGTGGAGGCGGAGTCACAGCAGGCTTAGTCCAAAAGTCATCCAGGTGCGTGGTGGAGCAGGTGGTGTCAAGGCACCAGGGGGAAGAAAAGTGGGAGGTTAGGAGCAGTCCGGCCAGTTTTATTGAAATTTGATCCAAAAAAATGCCATAAAATTTGAATATAAGTCTTTATTTCAGTGGTTGATTCTGTGAAGACCACTTCCTGTTTGACACACACCCTGCCTGGGAATTGAACCCAAGTCTCACTCTTGGCAGGCAGTGCTCTACCACACTGAGCCAAGCAGCCACACTGGAGGATCTGCTCAGGGTCCATTCAGACTGACATCTGGTAGAAACTACTAGAAAAAGAAAAAAGCCAAAGAGCAGCGGCTGAAATGTTGAAGACTGAAGCCTCCGAGACGAAGACGCGGTGGAGCAGTGGTTCAGTCTGTCGCACACACTGAGGGCACAGGTTCAAGTCCTCTTCACAGCGGTCCAGATTTCTAGAGGGGTTGAGAGCCCAGGTTGAGGTCAGGGGGGTCAGGCCAGGTATGGGGGGGAGTTTCTTCTCCTGGTCGGCCTCAACGCTGTTTGGTAGATTTTCCACTGGATTCACACTTGATATTAAACCCGTTTCAGGCTGGATTTGACACTGGATTCAGGTTGGATTTTAAACTCGTATCATTCTAAATATTAGACAGGTTTTAACCTGGAATTTAAACTAGTTTCAAGCCAGATTTTAGAGTAGTTTCATGTTGGATTCCACACTAGTTTCAGACTTGGTTTCTCATTAGATTTCCACTCCTAACGGTGTGTAAAGATTCAGCTCCAAGTCTGTGATTTTGACTCTGAATGACTTCCAATTCATCATTAACGACCACGCGGAGCAGAAAAATCACTTTATTGATTAGTTTTCTTATTTTTAATGATCAGTTTTTTTGTGATATAATTCTGACACAAGATGCAGAGTCCTCTGTCTTTCAGTCTGAGAGGAATAAAAACTGATTGAAAAACTTTAAAAAGGTCAAATGTGGAGTTTTCATGGTGTAGTTTATATGTCAGTGTTTCAGGTTTGATTCCTTCCTTCTCAATGTCAATTACTGATGATGTGGCGTTTGTTTTCTCTCTCTGTGCTGCAGGAGTGGGCGGGGTCGAGAGAGAGAGAGAGAGAGAGAGAGAGATCGATCCTCCTTTTTTGTCGCCCTCTTGTGGACAGATGCAGGCATTACAACAAGAGTCCAGATTTTCACCGGTTTGATGAACCTCCAACATAAATCAGACTGGTTTGAAATGAAACTCCTCTCAGTTTGGATTCATGCTTTAAAGTTTAATGCACAGGGAAATGCAAAAACTATCTGAGGAAAATTTCTCATCATCACTGGAAAGAAAGACCATTCCAAAGTGTCCAAAAAATGGCTGCACAGAGCTCTGGCTGGAATCTTACTGCAACAATTTCAGCACTGTTGCAACAACACATCATCAGCAGGGTAAAACTAACCTGTCTCATGACGGTCTAACCCCAGCTCACGTTCCCTATTAGTGGGTGAACAATCCAACGCTTGGTGAATTCTGCTTGACAGTGACAGGAAGAGCCGACATCGAAGGATCAAAAAGCGACGTCGCTATGAACGCTTGGCCACCACAAGCCAGTTCTCCCTGTGGGGACTTTTCTGACACTGTCGGGAGGACTGAAGAGCATCAAGTCTGGAGGAGCTGGACAGGTTCACCAAGAAGAACCAGCTGAGATTCCTCAACAGAGAAACTGCTGCAAAAAGGAGACACAGCTGACTGCTGGCTCCGGGACTCTGGGAGAGTTTGACTCTTATCAAATCACTTTGTTTCCATGAGCAAAGTGTGACATCAGCCTCCATAATAAAACTAGGAGATGTGGAATACAATCGTGTGTGTGTGTACTCTCACCCGCTGGCACAATGTCTTGGCGCTGGGGGGGTGAGGTGATGGAGGAGGGCCAGCAGCTCTGGAGAAGCAGCCGGGGGTCTGTGGAGGTGGAGGTCCAGCAGCTGTGGTCTCTAAAGAAAGGCTGCAGACAGACAGATGGGAGGGTTCATGTTTCTGGGTTCAGACTCAGTGAGATGGCGAGCGGTGGGCGAGTCCTCCCCCCACCTGGCCTGTGTGGTGGTGCTTCATCTCCTTCCAAAGCAGCTCCAGCTGCCTCTCGATGAAGGTGAGGAGAAAAGGAGGGCTGGTGGAGCTGAAAGGCTGCTGCCCCCCAATGATGCAGCAGAAGTCACATTACTTTCAATGACCTGAAGTCCTGAAGTCTTTCTACTGAGTCAAAGCTGACTCTGTTCAGAGGACGAGGCTTCCACAGGGACACAAATGATGAGGCTGAGTTGTCTTTCACCCAAACTGATGCATCAGTAACAGTATTATATAGACTGAAATAACGATGCTGTAGAACGATGGGTACATCACACACAACTCACAATACACTGAGCAACGCCACATATTATGAACCATGGATATTATCAAGGAAATCAGCAACTTCCGCTCCAAGGTAAAAGTTTTATGGTTTCAAAAAGTCACAACACAATGACTGCTTTCTTTTCCTGGCTCTCGGAGGAGGCGGACGCTTTTTCCATCGCTCCCTGCTTGCTTCTCCCTCCCTATTGTCTCTGCTTGCTGCACTCTTGTCTCGTCTGTTTGACTAGAGGAATCACTTTACTTGATTTTTCGAACAGGTTGAGGTCAGGGGGGTCAGGCCAGGTGTGGGGGGGCAGAGGAGGAGAGATCTGCTGGGGGGGGGGGGCAGGTCAGGGAGGGGAGAGGGCTGGAGGAACACATGGGGGGGTGAGGCACTTCCCCGGGGGAGGAGGGGGTTATGCTGGACACACTTATAAAAAAATAACCCCCCCCCCTCAGAGCTGCAGCTCCTCTGGGGTAAAAGACTCTTCTCACTCCTCGTCTCTCAGCCTGGACTTCCTCTCGCTGCAGCATCTGAACTGGAAATGATGAAGCAGATGTTGAGACCAGCTGCTGCTGAGAAAGAGCAAGTTGAGAGACGTGGAGGGAAAAGCGTCTCTGGACCGTCGTCTTCTGTCTCCGCTGCTCCGCCTCTTCCACCTGCTGCTCTGGAGGAAACAAAGGAAGCTATTAGAACGGTTCTCTCATCAGGATGTTTTGTTTTCATTGATCAAGCTCTACATTGTTTTTTTTTTTTGCTTTATTCCACATTTCCACTTGGACTGATGAAAATGTCAAAGGATTTGTTCAGATTATGTTTTCATTCATCAAATACTTTACTTTTTACACTTGTTTTTCTTCCATTCAAATCAAAAAAAATTTTTTGAAAGTGATCCTAAATGCTGCTAAATACATTCATCTATGTACAAATGTGGACTGAAATGTTTCGGTTCCATAATTCAGTTAAAAGAGAAGAAAGAAATCTGGAAAGGGGTCAATAAATGCACTGACACAATTCTACCACAAGATGGAGACATAGTCAACTGTCTTTCAGTCCAGGATTAAAAACAGGGTTAAAATACTTCAAAAAGATTCTCTGAGTCTCTGAATGAGACTCTCACTTACTTTGTCAGCTCAGCACTGATGAAGAGTCCAAGGTTTTACATCAACAGATGTTTTAATTCCTGCAGTGAAAAAAAAATAACAGAAGTAAATAATTCATAGTCAATTATCTTTACCATTCCTTACTGTCCAGTACAACAGTTTGAAACATTTACTTTCTTCAGACCAGCTCCAGACTTAGTTTTTAATTGGATTTACACTCTTACAGTGTGGAAAGATTCACCTCCAAGTCTCTGATTTTGACTCTGAATGACTTCCAAGTCCTCATTAACCACCATGTGGAGCAGAGAAATCGCTTTAATTGATTAGTTTTCTTATTTTTAATGATCACAGGTTTTTTTCAGTGATATAATTCTGACACAAGATGCAGAGTCCACTGTCTTTTAGTTTGAGAGAATTAAAAACTGATTGAAAAATACTTTAAAAAAGTCAAATTTGGAGTTTTTATGTTGTAGTTTATATTTCAGTGTTTCAGATTTGAGTCCCTCCTTTTCAATGTCAATCACTGATTAAGTGCAGATTGTTTTTCTCTCTCTGTGCTGCAGGAGCGGGCGGGATTTTGAGAGAGATTGAGAGAGAGTGAGTGAGTGAGTGAGTGAGTGAGTGAGTGAGTGAGTGAGTGAGTGAGTGAGTGAGTGAGTGAGTGAGTGAGTGAGTGAGTGAGAGGGAGAGAGAGAGAGACCAGCTCCATGCCATCGAGGTTTCCATGAATACAAATAAATTCTGGGATGACTGGAACACACTAAATATACAAAATAATCTACCCTTTCAAAATGGTGACGTGTGGGTAAATCATTTCACAAATCTATTTGGACCAATAGAAACAAATCAAGACCAAAAACACATAATAAACTGCACAGTTTAGAATTGGCTATAAAGGATTACCAAAACCCTTTAGATTCCCCCATCACACTAAAAGAGCTACAGGACAAGATAAACCTCGGTAAAATCCTCTGCATGATGATAAACCACTGGCTCCTTCACCTCCTCACACAAAATAATATCCTGAGCAAATCCCAAATTGACTTTTTACCAAATTACAGCACAATGGATCACATGTTTACCCTCAGCACCCTGATAGAAAAACGAACAAGTAAAAAGAAAGGCAACCTATTCTCCTGCTTCGTAGACTTCACAAAAGCATTCGATTCAATTTGGCAACAGAGTCTGCTGTACAAACTACTACAAAGTGGAGTAGCAGGGAAAACTTACGACATTATAAAATCAATGTACACACACAACAGGTGTGCCATCAAGATCGGCAACACACACACAGACTTCTTCCCTCAGAGAAGGGGGGTCAGACAGGGATGCAGTCTGAGCCCAACCCTCTTCAACATCTACATCAATGAACTGGCAGAAGCTCTGGAACAGTCTGCAGCACCGGGCATCACCCTGGCAGACACTGAGGTCAAATGCCTGCTGTTTGCCGATGACCTGGTGCTGCTGTCACCGACCAGAGAAGGGTTACAACAACACCTTGATCTCCGGCACAAGTTCTCCCAGACATGGGCCCTGACAGTAAACCAGTCCAAAACAAAAATAATGATATTCCAAAAAGGACCCAGCTCACTGCATTCCAAACACGCATTTCTCCTAGACGAAAAGGTCAGAGAACACACTAAAAACTACACATATCTCAGTCTTAACATCAGCTGCACCGGAAATTTAAACAAAGCTGTGAGCGATCTGAGGGACGGGGCGAGAAGAGCTTTCTATGCAATCAAAAAGAACATCCAATCAGACATCCCAATTCCAATCTGGCTCAAAATTCTGAATTCGGTTATCGAACCAATTTCTCTTTATGGTTGTGAACTCTGGGGTCCAATCGCCAACCAAGACTATACAAAATGGGACAAACACCAAATGAGACTCTGCATGAAGAACTCTGCAAATCTATTTTTCGCGTTCAACACAAAACACCAAACAATGCATGCAGAGCAGAATTAGGACAATACCCTCTATTAAAGTCCAGAAGAGAGCCCTTAAATTCTATATAGCACCTTGAGGAGAGTGAGCCCAGTACTCTCCACTGCAAAGCCCTCACCCACAGATGGGCTGGAAACACATGCCCCCTCAGCCAGCTGGTTCGAGGACTCTGCCCACAAACACAAGCAGAGCCACCAAACAGACAGCCAAACACAGCCAACCAAATTATAAAGAAACAGAAAGAGAAATACCTGAACCACTGGACTGAATCCATAAAACACCAGAGCAAACTGGAAACATATTCGGCCCTAAACAGAAAATACCTGGTGGCAGAATACCTGAGCACTGTGACCGACCCACAGCTCAGGAGATCCTTGACCAGGTGCAGGCCTGAAAGAATTATTGGAAAAGATGCTACCAATTTGGATTAAAACTGGATAATTTTGCAAGGAACTAAATTGGATTACAACATTTTTACAATTTCCATCAAGTTTTTACCAACTATTAGGATTTCCACACACTTTTTGGACAAAATCATCTGAGTGCTCTGAACCAAGGACCACACAAAGGATCTCACCCAAGGACTGTTTTTCTACAGGAGAAATAGAACTAACATCTGGGAATAACACAGAACCTGAGTGAGTACTGCTGGTTTTGAGGAACAACTGAGTAATACCCAAACTATCCAGCCATCCACAGTTAGAAAACATTCACCAGTTTCATTCCTAAACTGGAGAAAAAAGACCGTGACCCTAACCCTGACCCCTAGTAACCTGGAAGTATTGAGAGAGGAAGAACCGATTACCCTAACAATGGAAGATGAGCACCACAACCCCCCATAAAAACATGCTAACGGGCCAACAGACTCCAAACACCTCCACACTGAAGCCATCAAGACAGAGTACCCAGGCCAATGCACAAATGGCTCTGCAAGGAAGAAATTCAAACAGGATCTCCTGAAGAGCAGCCCAGAAACACTTTTTGCAGACTGTACCAAAACCGGACCATAACAAACTTTATCTTCCACACCGAACAGCAACAGGCCTGGCATGCAGCCTTCAAAAACCACTACCCCGATGTTCTTTATGGTGGTTTCAGAGGAGGGTGGACCCTGAAAATAAATCCCGATGACAAACAGACCACCATACACTTTTACGAGAAGGGCACCGTAATGATTCAGGGCAACCTAAGCCTTATGGTGCGTTCACACCGGACACGTTGCAAGCGTCACGGGCGTTGCTTTTACATTCAAAGTCTATGGTGGACGAGCTTCAACGGACCTAACGCGCGTCAGGTGCTTTTCGAGCGTCGCTTTTCCAGCTTTTTGAGCGTTGGCGACACGCGTCACATGCATCACACGCATCACGCGTTGCAGCCGTCAACACCTGAAGTTGAGAAAATTGAACTTTTGAAGCGTCAACGCGGAGCGTCATCCAATCACAGACGAGCACTCTGAGCACTGATGCGGGCCAGAAGGTCGTCAAACTGGGCCCGGGAGAGGCAGAAGTCATGCTGAAAGCGAACCTCATCCTCACGCAGCTCCTGGAGCAAATGTTGAAGTTCGCCAAATTGCGAACGCCGCTGCAAGATGGGATGAACCCAAAAATATCGCACAGGCGCCTGACGACGCCGTTTTCTGGCTTTCTTTATTAAATAAAGCCAAGCCAGTGTCTCGATGGGATCCGCTATTGTCAACATGAAGACAGGACACAGAAACTCCTCCCACTCCCGCCAGTGAGCTGCCGCGGGTCGCGAGTGTTGCAAGCGTCGAATTCCACACTTTACATGCGTCAACTTTGAGGCGTCAGTGATGCCCGTGACGCTTGCAACGCGTCCGGTGTGAACGCACCATTGTTGAGGAGGATTTCTCCAAAATTAGAGAGAAGGCACAGGAGAACACTACAACAGGAGAGGAGCATCTCAGAGATGAGCTAGAGAAGCTCCAACAAGAAGTGAGGAAGAACAGCGAAAAACCCGTGAGAGCACACCCCACGGCTCCACAGGAGACACCTGAACAGCAGGACATGCACAACACCCAGACCCAACCGACAGCACAACCAGACCAAGAAACGCAAACCCAACAACCCCTTCCTCAACCAGACACCACTGCCACACCTACACACAGCAACCCAACACATCGTCCACAAATCATCCTTCTCACGGTCTGGAATGGAAGGTATGTTGAGAAGAAGAAACTGTTCCCAAACCACAGAGTCTCCCCCCCCAAAAAAAAAGAAAAAAAAGAAAAGGCCGGAACACAAGACATTCCACGGAGCTGCTGACAGAGGACCACCTGGGCTTCCCCAGCCACATATTTATTCACACCAGAACAGCTGACCTGAGCGCACAGGGAGAAGAGGGGGCTAAGTCCATGAAAAAAGTGCCAGAAAAAGCCACCTCCTCATTCCCAGACACAAACGTGGTCATCTCCACCTTGCATCCAAGGAGAGACTTCCACGTCACCCTCATCCACACAATAAACACAGAAATTTCCAGAGACTGTGCAACAAAACCCAATGTCAGCGTGGCACCCCACCCCACCCTGGACCTGCACAGCCTATACGACCAAGTGCACATCTTTAAAGCAACAGTCCCGCTCTTCGCAAGAATCCTGAAGGAAGTCGCACTCAACCAGAGCCAGAGGTTTTCCTGCTGCTCCCAGAGGACCTGCCTCACACTGTTTATAGTGTGTTTATTTGATGTGGTGCTTTGGCAATGTGAATGTATGGTTGTCATGCCAATAAAAGCTTCTTTGAGGAGAGAGAGAGAGAGAGAGAGAGAGAGAGAGAGAGAGAGAGAGAGAGAGAGAGAGAGAGAGAGAGAGAGAGAGAGAGAGAGAGAGAGAGAGGGTGAGTCACGGTCAAATCACTCGGAGTGGGATGAAAAGAGAGGAGGGGAGACATCAATGGACCCGAGGAGAGCAGAGAGAGAGTTTTAGTGGTAGTGGTTCCTATTTTTGATCACCAGATTCTTTAACTGGCTTTAACTGAAACTCCACTCAGTTTGGATTCTTGCTTTAAAATTTGATTTACAGGGAAATGCAAATTATTATTATTAATTATGTAAAGAAAATTTCTTAGCATTATTAGATCAAATTAAAACAAGACCATAAAAAATGGAGAATATTCAACTGTATTTCTGTTCTGCTCTTGGCTTCAGACCACTTTCAGGATTGATTTCAGGCTCGTTTAAAGCTGGAATTTAAACTAGTTTCAGTCTTGTGCAACGAGTACACATCATGAAACCCTTTTCAGACTGGTTCCACTCTTGGTTTTTAGTTGGATTTGCATTGTTAACATTGTGTAGTTACTCACCTACAAGTCTCTGAATGACCTCCAAGTCCTCATCAGTGAGCAGATCAATCACTTCAATTAGTTTGTTATTTTTAATGTGTCAACTGTCTTTAGTTTGAGAGGATTAAAACAACAAAAAACACTTTAAGAAGGTCAAATCAGGAGTCTTGCTGTTGTCATATTATCAATAGTTCCAGCTAATTATCTTTATCATTAATCATTAAAATGATTCCTCTCAATGTTTACTGCTGTTTCTGTGCCGTTTGTTTTCCACACTGTTCCCGCAGGAGCGGGCGGGGTCGAGACTTCATGGCACACACACTGCAGACATTTACACGTCTTCTTTAGAAATGGACTCAAAGTGAAGCTGCTGGTGTTTAAACCGGGAAAACTTGGTGTTAAGAAATGCTTGCGGACATCGGGAGGCTGTGGCTGGCTGGGTGGAGTTAGCAGCGCTGCTCGGAGCGTTTTGCTACATAAACAGTTTCAAATCATCTGTCAGCGCTTCTGAGAGCGCCTGATAACATCCTGGACAGGAAGCGTTGCTCCTCGCTGCTCTCTGCTTCATTTCCAGCCTCTTTGCTCTGAACTGTTCATCAAACTCCAGCGACTCACCTGAAACACTTCCAGTGTCGTGCCCCCGCGCTCCCGCAACCAGGGGATGTAGATCTCGGCAGGCATGCATAACTCGGCACGACACCGGCTCCAGTCCGCTGCTGAAGGGGGCGGAGCTACAGGAGAGGAGATGAGCAGATTCTGCGCACGCACCCGCATGATCGCGACCCAATTTCCTCAGTGAAAGAGAGCGTTTTCTCTTCCGGGTTTTAGAATTAGCCCCAGGAAGTCTCTTATTTCACACAAAATGACTTTTCCTTAGCACCAAAAATAAACTACTACTATGTTAATGCCAAAGCTAGGGTTTGGAATAGCTTAAAAAGCATGACACAGCCCCGAGGGTTGGCGGTCTGAATTAGATGCTTTTTTTTTTTAAAAAAAAATACTGGTTAAAATGATCTTTATGACCCGATGGGAGCAATTCATAGCGTGTTCTTAAAGTAGAGTGAAAAATATCCGCTATCTACAGCAGGAGTAAAACAGGAAAAACAGCAACCAATAGTCTTGCCGGGACACCTTGGTTGTAAACCAATCAAATCCCTTCGCCGTTCTACCTGCCCCCTGTATGTACATTTCAATGGCATGCACTGGCCCTGGTTCAGTGCGCGCGTTGCCAAGCGCTCTCGGCACTCGCATGAAAAATAGAACGAAGCTGAGTGGGGGCGCTGCAGAGCACGAGCCGCCGCGCGCACGCCGCTCCCCTGCGCGTTGTGTGCGGGCAGTCATGGCAGGCGATCAGTAACTCTGTGCGCGTCCAGTGCGTTCCCCCATAACAGCGGTGCTCCTGCATGTAAGTGGGTGCATCCCACTGGAGGACTTCCCAACAGGAGCTCCTCCAATGGGGTGAGAGCTGGGCGGGAGCTGGGCGGAGCTAGGCAGAGCCTTGGGGAAATGCTACATTCGAATACATGCTAGTTTTCCAAGATCGCCAAGGCTGTTTCGAAACTTCATACTGCCTCCTACATCCTTCCATACTCATACTATCCATCCTGCATCCTGCTTACTCAGTCCATCAAACAGTATGCAAAGCGTTTACACTACAGCATATTACATAATAACCCACAATGCATTGCACTCCTCCCCGAACCGAAATCGACCTGCTAAAGCTGATTTCACTTTAGCTCTAAACTCTTCAAATGTATAACTTCATTGAGATTTTTTCTTAAATTAGTCGACAAAGTGGTCGTTTAGAGCCCAAGTGTGTCGTTTACTTGTCCGAATACCAACTGTTCTGTCAGAAGTGGCAGTGAGCCGGCTCTGCCTCCCATCCCATCCCCCATCAGGGAGAACAAAGACCAGGTGATTCCTATCACCTGATTGATGCTCCTGGCCAGGTGGGTGGAGGGAAAGCCTGCTTCACAGCCTTCCTGCTGGCAGCAGGAGACAGACCAGGGGAGGACAGAGCTCTGGAAATGATCAGAAAAGTTGTTCCTCCCTGGGTTTAACCAGCGCGACAGAACCCTTCAAACTGGATGGACTGCCGGTAAGCCTGCGGAACAGTGGCCATTTCCACATCTCCACTGACCGGGAGAAGTGTTGGTGTGCAGGAGCACCTGGGCTTTCCAGCTGCGACGGACTTTAAGTCTAACATTTTCTTGTCATTAAGTCATTGAAGTAGTAAGAATTCATTTACTAGATTAAAGTAAGAATTACTATTTTTATTTATTAAGGTGGTAAAGTTTAAGTTAAAATCTAATGAAAAGGAACCTGAAGCAGTTAGGAGAGGGATTTGATTTATCCTTGTGCTCATTTGCCACCTGTGCTTGAGCTGTTAAATAAGTTTAATACTTTAAAACTGAGAATCTACTTTTGTTAATACTGAGAACCTGCCTTTGTTAAAATAACTTGGTCCTTTATGGCCAGTTCATTATTAGTTGTTTTGTAAGAGAATCTAGCAGTAATTGGCGTATTTTGTTTCCTTAAGGTTTTTCACCTGAGGACCTTCCATCAATTATAAGTTATTTAACATCCTAAAGAGAAGCCCAAAGCAATTAAGAACCCGCTAAAGAGTTAAAGAAAACTAAGGGATCTAAAGGGCTAAGGAGTTAAAGGAAACTAAAGGAATCTGGAAAAAACCACAGAATTGTTGGAAATAAAAGAGTGTGAAAGAAAACCTGGGCTGGTTCTTGAGTGAAACCCTGCACAACATCTTTCGAGGGGAATGCTCCGTGTCAAGTCCGGAGCGGCGCACAAACACGGATGACTTGACAGTGAAAAACCGACAGTGAAATCAGTGAAACCTGGTCCAGGAAGCGAGGCAAAATGGCTGACTCTGTAATCCTGCAGCAACTAAAGACCAACAGAACGTCAGCAAAACGCCAATTCTCCAGACTGGCAAATACAATAACCAGAACGCACACCATGATGTCTGAGGAGGAGCTCAGGGAAAGCTTCAAAAAACTCACAACTGAAATAAACAAAGTCATAGAAGCAAATGATGATGTTGAGGCTCAATATCTTGCAGAAAACCAATCCGAGCGGAATGAAGAAGCATTGAATGAAATGCAAAGAGCTGACTTGGAAAAATCTGCGAGTGAATGTGAGAAGAAGCTGGGAGAGCTCAAGAACCTCATCCAGAGCACATTATGGGAAAACTATGGAGAGGATGAGCTGACAGTCGCAGTGCAAACAGCAGAAACGGAGGCAGACCGGGTAGCAGATTTCAAATTGAGTGAAGACAAAGAGGCTTTCGACTTCATGATCGAGCACCTCGAAAGTTTGGTGGGGACGGCGAAAAAGACCCTGATGAAGTGGAAACGCTGGGCACCCCCTGCTGAGCAAAAGATATTTCATGGGCGGGTGGCAGAGCTTCAGTTAATCCTTCCCAAGCTGACTTCCAGAAAAGCAGACTTTATCCAAACAAGAGCCAGAAAGGACTCGGAGAGATCGACGGACACGTCTGTGGGCAACTATCCAACACCAGCAATTAGACTGAAGCCGGCCTCTCTACCCAAGTTCACTGGAGTCAGACGTGAATTCCATCGCTGGAGGAAGGACTGGGAAGCTCTTCAAGCTCAAGGAGAACCATCAGGATCCAGAGAAATCAAAAAGTTCCAACTCATCGACAGCGTTGATGAAAAAGTCAAGAGAGATCTTCGCCTGTCAAGCTACAATACAGCTGACGACATTTTCCGTGTGCTGGAAAATCGTTTCGGGAATAAAACAATCATCGCCATTGAGATAGTGGAAGAGCTTCAAAACACCCCAGCAATTAGATCTCATCAACCAAGGAAAATAATTGAGCTCATCCAAATGGTTGAGAAGGCCCTCTCAGACCTGAGCGACCTTGATGAGGTTGATGCAATAAAAAATCCGTTGGTCATGAAATCCATTGAGAGCAAACTCCCTGACGTGGTGAAGAAAGAGTGGCTTCTCCATCTGGCAGGAAAAGGCGGCTCCTTGACCCAGGCACAACGGTTTGACCATCTCCTCACATTCCTCAAAGGCCAGGAAGCCATTTACGAGCAGTTGGATCAGCTAAGTGTTGATCCACCAAAGACCAGACTCGAACCAAAACCTGACTCGAGGCAAGCGCGGACCAGAACCTCAAGCCAAATGAACAGCCAGTCTCCCGGGTGCGCTGTCTGTGGGGAGAGAGGTCATCAAAGAAAGCTCTACTACTGCAAGAAATTCCACACACTGAAGCTGCCTGAGAGGAAGGACGCGGTGGAGAGGATTGGAGCATGCAAGAAATGCCTCGAAGTCCATTCAGATGCCAATAACCACTGTAAAACTGAGTTCTTATGCAAAAATCCAAATTGCAAAGAAAGTGCAGTGCATCACATGTATCTTTGCCCAAATAGAGACAAGGGAGACAAGGGTTGGAGCAGTGGGAGGGGGTAGAAACCGCAGGAGCTACACGGAGGCCCAGGAAGAGTTTGTTAAAAAACTCCCACCCGAGCTTGCCCAACAATGTAGACATGTGTTCTCAAATACAGTGTCAAGGCATGCACAGGCCTCTAGCTCACAAAATCTGCTGGAGGAATACGGATTATCAGAACGGCCAGTCATCATGATGCTCCTCAAAGTAACAGCGAATGCAGGTCAGAAGATTGGCACCTTAATTGACCTTGCATCAGACACGAACTACATTACGCATGAAGCGGCGAAGCACCTGAAGTTAAAGAGTGAAGCAATAACACTGGTCGTCCATGGGATTGGAGGCATGGAAGTAGCAGTCAAAACGCGGCGATACTTCCTCAAAATCCGGGTCCGCTCAGATAGAGGGACCTATGACTCACATCAGTTAGTCTGCTATGGACTGGATAGTATTGCAGACATTCACCATCCTGTCACCGCCACGCAACTTCAAAGGCTCTTCCCAGACATCCCACTGGATGAATTGCAAAGACCAAGGGAGATTCACCTCCTGATAAGCCACAAAGAAGGTCGGCTAGCCCCTCAGAAAGTGCGTACTGCAGGTGACCTTGTCCTGTGGGATGGACCACTTGGGAAAACGGTTGCTGGAAGCCATCCCGAGCTCTTTGAGGAGGCCAGCTTCTCAGCACATACGTCACAAACCCATTTCGCCAGGTCAATGAGGACAGCAGCTGTAAAATACCAGGAAATTACGTGCCACTCATCTGGTGTCAAGTGCTCCTGTACTGCAACGACAGCTCGCGACTTCCTGGACTGGTGGAAGTGGGATAGCATTGGTGCCGCCTGTGATCCCAAATGTGGGGGCTGTCGATGTGGAAATTGTCAACCTGGCGGCAAGGACATGACCTTGGCAGAAGAACGAGAACTGGAAGTAGTGAAAAGTGGTCTGACTTATAGTGGAGCTGATGAGCACAGTGAAGAACCCCATTGGCATGCAAGTTACCCTTGGCTGGAGGATCCATCCACTCTTCCAAACAACAGGAAAGGGGTGGAAGGAACCTTCTTCAGAACTGAAAGAAAGCTGGCCAAGGAACCTCTATGGAAAACGGCCTACGCCACTCAAGTCCATGAAATGCTTAGCCGCCGTGCAGCAAAAAAGCTGTCCAAAGAGGACCTAGTTAACTGGACTGGGCCTGTTTGGTATATAAGTCATCTCATTGCCCCCAACCCTCACTCAGTCACAACTCCGGTGAGACTTGTCTGGAATAGCAGTCAAAAATACCAAGGCCAGAGCCTAAATGACCTTCTACTAAAAGGTCCAGACGTTCTCAACCCGATCCGGGCAGTCCTCCTAAAATTTCGCCAAGGTTCCTACGCAGCCCTAGGAGATGTAACGAAAATGTACAACTCCGTGTGGCTTGAGGAACGAGAGGTCCATCTGCACAGATTCTTGTGGCGTGATTCGGAGGATGAGGAGTTGGAAGAGTTTGCAATCACCAGAGTCAACATCGGGGATAAGCCGGCTGGATGCATTGCTCAGCTCGCCATGAGGGAAACGGCAAACTTACCCCAATTTAACCATCTGCCAGAAGAACGTGCAGTGCTACAAGAACACAGCTATGTAGATGATATCTTGACATCACACAACAGTTTAGAAAAACTCAAGAGCATCACACACAATGTTGAACTGATTCTGAAAGCTGGAGGCTTCACACTAAAACCCTGGGTCTACTCAAACCAAACCACGAGAGAGAATAAAAGGGAAACTCAAAAGTCATCTCCAAATGTCGTTGTCCTACCAAATCAATTGAAGGATGACGACAACAAAGCTCTTGGTCTGGGCTACACAGTGGGGGAAGACAAGTTAAATGTCATGGTGAAAATCAACTTCTCAAAGCGCAAGCAGAAGATGAGACTTGGTCAAAATTTGCTGCTGGAGGAAGTAAGAGAGCAGACACCAAACCCGCTAACCAGACGCGAGCTATTAAGTCAAGTTGCTGGTCTCTATGACCCTATTGGACTGACGGCACCTGTCAAGCAAAAGGGGGCCATTATGGTCAGAAGAGCTTTCCAAGAGGCGAAGCCCAAGGACAGATTTGTCAAAGACACTTGGGACCTCCCCCTATCGAATGAGCTCTGCAGAGATGCCATCGATCTGTTTGAAGACTATGTTCTTTTGGGGCAGATAAAGTTCACCAGGGCTTTGACACCACCTGACGCTACGTCGGAACCAATGGCAGTGACTTTCTCAGATGGGAGTGAAAGCTCGTATGGTGCGGTTCTGTATCTCAGATGGGACTTCAATGGAAGCATCACAATCAGACTGGTTGAGTCGAAGGCAAAATTGACACCTCTCAATCACAAAGGAAATGCTGTTAAGGCAGAGTTGTGCGGTGCTGTCTTCGCTAGCCGCCTGAAGAAATACTTCCAGCAGCATTCTCAAATCAAAGTTAAGAAGTGGTATCATTTAGTGGACAGCCAGACTGTCCTTGGTGCTATTCAACGAGAAAGTTATGGATTCCAAACGTTCTTTGCCAACAGAATTGGGGAAATCCAGAGTACCACAAGACTACAGGATTGGTGGTGGATCCCTGGCCATAACAACATCGCTGATATCCTCACACGAGGAGCAGAACCAAAGGAGTTGGACATCAACTCAGAATGGCAGAATGGCCCCAAGTTTCTGAGTCTCCCTGAAGATGATTGGCCGGTCATGTCAGCAAAAGACGTAGCTGTTGCCGCCAGAGAAGGAGTAATTCAAATGCAGAAAAAGTCATTTGTGGCAGTCCTTAAAGCGCGAGCATCAGTAACCCCCTCAGGTAGCAGCTTCCTCCAACGACCACCCGCAGGGGCTGCAGTGCGGAACTTGTTAGATGAAAAGCGATTCAGCAGTTTGACACGTTTCGTGAAGACCATTGCCTTGGTCTGGAGAGCAGCCAAGAAGTTTCTGGGCACCAGCCAACTCCTAAAGACCCCAAAGTGGGAGGCCATTCCAGAGGGAGGCGTCATCACTGCCATGGAACGCCAGGATGCACAAAGGGATATCTTCCTTGCAGCGCAACATGGAGTAACCTTTCCAGCAACTACGACTGACCGCCTAGTTGTTTATAAAGAACCAACAACTGGGTTACTGACCTGTGGTGGAAGGATTCAGTTCGTCAAGGAAGATGGCATCACGATCCCACTCCTACCATCGAGTGCCTGGGTTTCAACATTACTCGCTCGTGAAGCTCATAGCCAAGGTCATGAGGGTATAGCTGCAACCCTCCTGCGAATGCGAAAGGTAGCTTGGGTCGTACAAGGAAGAAGAATCGCCAAGAAAGTTGTTGAAGGCTGCATAATTTGCAGAAAGACAAAAGCAAAGAGATGCCAACAAGTGATGGCTGACTTGCCGATTGAAAGGTCCAGACCTGCAGCTCCTTTCGAGTTCACCACTGTCGATCTCTTCGGACCTTACTTGGTCAAGGACGACGTGAGAAAACGGGTCACCCTGAAAGTACGGGGTGTCATTTTCAGTTGTATGGCCAGTAGAGCCATTCACACAGAGCTGGTGAGCGCAATGTCGACAGAGAGCTTCCTATTGGCATACCAGAGGTTTACAGCAATTAGAGGCCACCCAAGGAAGGTGTGGTCTGACCCGGGAACAAACTTCATTGGTGCCAAACCTGTTCTCACGGAGCTGTACCAGTTCCTAGACCAGGAAAAAACTGCTCTCGAAGAGGAGTCTGCGAAAAATGGTACCATCTGGGAGTGGCAGATACAGCCAGCTGACTCTCCTCACCGAAACGGTGCAGCTGAAGCAGCCGTCCGTGTTGTCAAGAAGGCACTTCTGAGCTTGGACAAGGAGACTGGGCTCACATTCTGCGAATTTCACACTGCTTTGCAGCTTGCAGCCAACCTGGCAAATGAACGCCCTATTGACGCCAGAGTACAAAGCCGGGAGGGCTCAGTACAGTATGTAACTCCAAACACATTGCTCTTAGGACGTGCTTCATCATGTGGTGACATTCAAGCCTTCGATTTCACCGGCTATCCATACAAAAGGTTAGCAGAGGTGCAGCACCAAGTCAACAAGTTCTGGAGGGCATGGAGCCAATTGGCTGGCCCAAATCTGTTCGTGAGAAGCAAGTGGCATACTACTCACAGAAACGTTGCTGCTGGTGACGTTGTCTGGATCTGCGATCAAAACGCCATAAGAGGTTAATTCAAGCTTGGACGAGTTGAAAGCGTCAATCCTGACTCCAAGGGCATCGTCCGGGATGTAAACATCAAGGTGGTCCGCAACCCTTGCATTCCGGTGATCCAGCCTCCCACAACCCACAAACTAACTCTCCAGAAGGAAAAAAGCACCCCCTCCACAATCCTGCGGAGAGATGTCCGGCGACTGGTGGTTCTTCTCCCAGTTGAAGAACAAGTTCGAGGCACCGAGGAAGTCAAAGATCATTAACTAGCAGATCCAGCTCCCGATCTGTGCGGCCTTCCCAGCAGTTCCTGTGAAAAGGCCGAGTGGGAGGTGTTCTGTCAGAAGTGGCAGTGAGCCGGCTCTGCCTCCCATCCCATCCCCCATCAGGGAGAACAAAGACCAGGTGATTCCTATCACCTGATTGATGCTCCTGGCCAGGTGGGTGGAGGGAAAGCCTGCTTCACAGCCTTCCTGCTGGCAGCAGGAGACAGACCAGGGGAGGACAGAGCTCTGGAAATGATCAGAAAAGTTGTTCCTCCCTGGGTTTAACCAGCGCGACAGAACCCTTCAAACTGGATGGACTGCCGGTAAGCCTGCGGAACAGTAGCCATTTCCACATCTCCACTGACCGGGAGAAGTGTTGGTGTGCAGGAGCACCTGGGCTTTCCAGCTGCGACGGACTTTAAGTCTAACATTTTCTTGTCATTAAGTCATTGAAGTAGTAAGAATTCATTTACTAGATTAAAGTAAGAATTACTATTTTATTTATTAAGGTGGTAAAGTTTAAGTTAAAATCTAATGAAAAGGAACCTGAAGCAGTTAGGAGAGGGATTTGATTTATCCTTGTGCTCATTTGCCACCTGTGCTTGAGCTGTTAAATAAGTTTAATACTTTAAAACTGAGAATCTACTTTTGTTAATACTGAGAACCTGCCTTTGTTAAAATAACTTGGTCCTTTATGGCCAGTTCATTATTAGTTGTTTTGTAAGAGAATCTAGCAGTAATTGGCGTATTTTGTTTCCTTAAGGTTTTTCACCTGAGGACCTTCCATCAATTATAAGTTATTTAACATCCTAAAGAGAAGCCCAAAGCAATTAAGAACCCGCTAAAGAGTTAAAGAAAACTAAGGGATCTAAAGGGCTAAGGAGTTAAAGGAAACTAAAGGAATCTGGAAAAAACCACAGAATTGTTGGAAATAAAAGAGTGTGAAAGAAAACCTGGGCTGGTTCTTGAGTGAAACCCTGCACAACATCTTTCGAGGGGAATGCTCCGTGTCAAGTCCGGAGCGGCGCACAAACACGGATGACTTGACACCAACCGTTTGATTTTGTTCGGACGAATTCGGCGAAATGTAAGCCAGCCACAATGAGCACCTCCAGCACGGAGGTGTCACAGAAGCAGAAAAGCAGGGGAGAAGCAGAGCACACACGAACCCCGACCCGCCACGGGGGCCCCCCGCCCGGCACGGCGCCCAGCGCCGTGGCCATGGCAGTCGGGTCCCCTGACCCAGCGGCCCAGCCTCCAGGCCCGGTCGGGCTTTCAAGCCGCCGGCCACCCCCGCCACTCCGACCGGCTCCCCGCCGACCCGCTCGGCAGCGGGACCGAGACGCACGGTCTCACCCAGTGGTCCTATGGAGCGGGCCCGCCCTGGGCTTCGCACCAAGTCGGATCCGGAGGTCCGGCAGCGGACCCCCGGGCCCCCCGGTGCGGCGCGCCACCCCCAGCGGCGGGCCCGCTGGCGAGCACAGAGTTTCTCACACCCTTCGGGGCCGGACCCAGAGTGCGGGGCCAGACCTCACCTCTCATGACTTTCTAACTTGTATTGATGCTAAAAGTACAAACGAACAAACAAACAACAGGCAGTTTTCATCTGTAGTGAATCACATCACTTTCACCTGGACTGAAGCTTGGCTAATTCAGTTCTCTCTACAGTGAGGTTCTCTGACATAAAAATATCATGTGGTCATGAAGGACAGATCAGCCAGGGTGTCAAACTGAATCCCTGAAGGGCCAGCATCCTGCATGTTTCACAAGTTTCTCCTCAAGGTTGGAAAAAAGTCCAATCAGGAGCCCCTCACTGCAGTCAGCTGGGTTACACCTGGGGGAGAGCTGAGACCTGCAGGATGCTGGGTCCCCAGGACTGGAGTTCAACACGTGGTCACTCTGTGGGATCAGTCGTGAGCCGGAGTGACGGTTGTACTGGAGGCTTCCCTCTCAGGGGCAAGAAACGTCTCTCAAACCTGATTCCAAGAACCTTCTTTGGTCTCACTCAGAGAAATAACGCCACTCCACCGGAGATGTGAAATTTTCACCAGATTTTTATTCACTCAAAAGATTATAGGTTATAATTCAAAATTGATAAAATAGTAAAATACCAAAGAATGAAGAAATCAAAGAGACCTGATTTTGTGTTGGTTTTTACATGTCTCACATTTCAGGCATGTATTATTGTAATATGGTCACTTTAGGTGAGCAGTTTTTACATTTTGCTGCTCATAAAAATCTGTTTTTAGTCTAAATTTGGTATCTGGCTGACATCAACCTCGGAGGTCAACTCTCTCCAGATTTCAGGTTAAGGTTTGATCTTTTCTCTGACATTTCAGAAAGGGAAAATTGACAGCGTATCACCCAAAGAGCTCGAGCGGGGGGAAGAGCGCCACCCGCTGGAAAACAGGGTCTACTTATACGCTCAGGTCCCATGAACATGTCCTCTGATGCTGTTTCGTGACCAAGGAAACCAACCACAGCCTCAGTTCTAAAACAAAAAGAGAAAGGAGAAGAAAAACAAAAACATGCAGGCAGTGAGATCCACACGAGTTCTTCAGGCCCAGATTGACCCACTCAGGACGAAATACAAACCGGTCAGGTTCCATATAACACCTGCTGCAAACCACATCCTGCCCCACCTTTGTTCAGAAAAAGCAAGTTTTTGCAAAAGCTAATAAGTTGGATTACAATCACAAAAATATCTCCTCAGTTAAACACAGTCATCATGATCGGGAGCAGATGATAATATATGATGAAATGAGCATCCATGATATGACTGAAAAACATCAATGAAAAAGGAGTAAAAATGAGATAAAAAAGGACATCCACCGTGGCCCAGTATACAACAAAACAAGGCTCTTTTTTTCACCACGGTCCACAAAAGTAAAAGGAACCTTGTTCCACTGTCTGTGGGAACATGATGAGATTCATCACTGCTGTAAGAAGCTCATAAAAACCATCTGGTCTTCACAGCAGGAAGGTTCAGAGGACCGACTTCATCCCTCCACTGCACTCCGCTCAGCATCCGACCGGTCTGCCGGTCTGCCCCCTGCTGGCCTGCAGAGACATGACGACACACAGGAGTGAGGAGAGTCTGGCTCCACCCAGAGCTCCACAGCATCAGCAGAGAGGTGAACAGTACCTTACAGTACAGCCACAGCGCCCCCTGCAGCAGCAGCAGAGACAGCGGCACCACCACCCATCTGACCACCACAGCTGTTGGATCTGAACACACAGAGAACAATCAGCATCTGTCTGAGGACTGCTGGGAGTGAGACCATCAGAGTCCTCCATCTGGGCTCCCTCTTGGTCTGGATCAGGTCTGGGTGGCGCTACAGAGACCAAACCCCTCCAGACATGTCTGTCCCTTCCATCTTCCTCCAGCTCTTCTGGATGGACTCCAAGTCTCTCCCAGACCAAAGCAGAGAGTCCTGGACCCCCCCGGGGCCTCCTCCCAGTGGGACCTGCCTGCTGGACCTCTAAAGGGGGGAAAACCCACACATGTTCTCTGGAAGGGTGGAGTAAAGGAGGAGTCAGCTTCTTCTTACCGGACACAGACAGAGACAGCAGGCGGCTCTCTGACCAGAAGTTGTGTCCAAAAACATGGAGGTGATAAACACAGCTGTAGTTTCCCCGGTGGGTGGGCTCTGCGGCAGGAAACAGGAAGTGTGCAGAGTGATTGACAGCCGGCTGGGTGGAGTTGTAGGAGGTGTTGGAGGAGGTCAAGGTGAGCAGGAAGGAGCCTCCTGGGTACTGTGGCTGGATGGAGCAGCTGATGGTGAAGGTGGAGCCCCAGACCACCTGGAGCCCCTGCTGCTGGGCCTCAGAGACCCCGAGGATGGAGGAGGAGGAGGACACAGAGATGACTGGATGGAGCAGCAGGTCTGTAACACGCGCACATGCACACACACGTCATTCACAGAATTTTAACTCTGACTGTGCCAAGTGAGAAACACACCACTGATGAACTTACCTGAGCAGGTGAGATTATTGCTGGCGTTAACTTCATAGAAATATGAACACTTCATGAAATCAGATCCAGACCGAAAGCAGTCGTCACTGATGAACACTGTAAGTGTTGAGTTGACTGAATATGTCTCATCTGCAGACACGGCAGAGCCGCAGTGAAGATGTGAACAAAAAAAAGCTGCTTTCTCCAAAGACCACCAGTGAATATATGTTGGTCTCCAAACTCCAGACCTTCTGATCTGCAGAGAACCAGCACAGCGACTGGCTCCTCCCACCAACCTGAACTCATCACCCCCTAAACCCAGAGCAGAGAGAGAAGAGTGAGAGGATGGAGTGAGTGTGAAGAGAAGAGGAGTGGAAGCTGCAGCTCCTCTTCTACCTGAGCAGGTGAGTCCAGCAGCTTTACCAGGTGAGCAGCTGCTTCTAGCTGAGCCTGAGCTTCTACAGTCCAGCAGAGCAGACTCATGGCCTCCACACTGGAATTCTGGGCTCCACCTGGGAGTCTGCACGTCTCCATAGAGCGCCCCCTGCAGGACTGAAGGAGCCCCGCAGCCCAGCTCCCGACACACCACCTGTGCATCCTGCAGGTCCAGGTCTGCTTCACACACTGAGGACCAGGTCTGGTCAGACGGGTTAGTCTTCACCTGCAGTCTGCCTGAACAACGACTGGATCCATTCAGCAGCCGCACCCCGTCTGAACACCAGGGTTGGGGAGGAACAGAGTACATGTGACAGAGTTACGTAAATAGAATACTGGGTTAATTCACATTTAAACCAATTCCATGACTTTTCCATGATTTGGCAGCAAGTTTCCATGGCTATACCTGACCTCGACAACATCAATATATTCGGTCTGGTTCCACCCTGCTGGAACCAGACCAAAGCTCCTGACTCCATCCAGAGGCTTTTTCCTGAAGCAACATCTGTAGAACATAACGGTGTTCTCCCAGGAAACATTGAAGACTGGAGTCACATCACCACCTTATCATTAACCTGTGCATATTGTTGTTGTTCCTGGTAAATAAAATGAAGAACTGTACAATGTTTAAAAATGTGTCATTTTTTAACCTTCCTGATGTTTCTAACTTATTTTCGCTTTTATTCTTGAAGGTTCTGTTGAAGTTTGTTAAAGGTGGAATACAACATTTTCTCGAAAAGACGAAGCCCCACGTCTGTTACTCACTTTTTGAACAACGCGCATGCGCCAGACCATCGCCCGGCTCTCCTGCTTCTCCCAGAAAACGCGGAAGTGTACGAGCGCGATCTCCTCTTCTCCGGCGTGCACGGCTCTGTACAGTTTCTGCGATCCGCCTGGCTCATAAATAAAGCTTTTTTTCCCGAAACAGCTACAGTTTCATTATGTCAGACTCGCTATCGGTAAGTACGAGCTCAGAAGCTCACCTGCTACATAAACACTCTGAATGCGCATGCGCAAAAGCGAGAAGCTGATTGGGCGCAAGCACGGAGAACCGCCTCACGAAAGCAGCTCGTCAGAATGATTGACAAACAGACCCACCAATTATTTAGGTGATCCACCCGGAAATCAAAATGTTGTATTCCACCTTTAAATAAAGTTTCCTTAAACTCATTACTTTCTTTGTTAGACTCCTGTTTATGTTTAAGATCTCTCTTTGCTTAATAGTGCAACACATTGATGTATTTACTGAAGAGAGAACTGAATAGTGATAATGATGTGTTTAAAGGTGCATTAAGGAGTTTGCACATTTTATGAGAAAACACGACCCCAGCAGGCCTTGGGCGTAACTGCAGCTTAGTGAAACGCTCATGCCTGTGGCTTGCGTCCATGTACGTGCACGGAAGAGGGGAACTCCTTCCTTGCTCTTTTAGTAGTGCTCGAGTAAAATTTAAGTTTCTTTTGCCTGCGCGGGGTCTGTGCTGGAGCTGTGGCAGTGCTAGAGGGGTCCGTGTACCTTACGGCCATTCGTTTTCCGGATTGATATGGGTAAACGAAAAACGGAAAACCATTCGATTTCCGATTTCCGTTTGGATTAAGGTAAACAAAAAACGGAAAACGAGCCGTCTCCCGTTTTTCGTTTGGAAATCGAAAATCAAAAAACGGAAAACGAGCCTTTATCTGATTGCTTATTATGTGTTTATCAAACGAAAGTCGGGAAATAAAATACGGCCGTTTTTTAATTCAACCATTTCTCAAGTTTGCGCTGCTGGAAAACCGGAAGTCGAGCTTTCTCTTCTTCTTCTTCTTCTGCTGCTGCTGCATCCTCTTTGCTTTTGGTCCTCCACTCTCGACACCGAACTATTAAAAAAACGCGCATTTTCTTTGGAAATGTCTACGATTATACCCACTTAATAGTGGACATGAATGTCAGCGGCATGACTGCAGGTGAAATCTCTGCACACCTGTGCAGTCAGTTTCGCCCGATCCGGGGGTTTTCAGACAGAAATGTCCGAAGATGGACCTCCGAGCGCGGCCTCTCCCACTTTTGTGTCGGATGACCAACTCCAGGCCGAAGTCACCTCAGCGTCTGCCGAGGTAAGTAGCGACAAACCTCGTTAATTTATATGTATGAATAAAATCGCTGCTTTTCAGTGATTTTACTGCAGTTTTACAGCGACACCTACTGGCAGCAGCAGCACACTGCAGATTCTGCTGACTCAGATCTCATTCATCACGTTGAAAGAAACAATTTCAGGAGAGAAAAATACACATCAAAACAAAAATAATAATCTCAAATGTGAGACTGCAAATGCTCTCAGTATCAGTAGGGTTGTTTGCAGTTACACTTTGTTATTTACACTTTCTAATTAACTAAATATACCATTTTGTATATTGGTTACTGGTTCATAATACAATCCAAAAATGTATTATTGTTGTTCTTAACAACCTGATGTTTTTCTGTTTGCTGTTGTGTGTCATTTTCATCAACTTACTGAATTGTGTGTTTATGGAATTGATAGGTTGGGCCAACATACGGGAGGAAATTCCTGTCTTCTCAAGGCAGACATGCCAGTGAGAGGAGAGTGGAGCAGCTTTAGGAGCGGTTCATCATTGGCACCACCAGGCTCACCAACATGTAAGCCGACTTTACAGAGAATCACAATTGAACAGTAGTTTATTCCGTCAGATTTGCTTCTTTTTTGTTCCCACATATAAGTCGAAGGGCTCCAGACGGCCATCTGTGGAATGTCATCGAAAAAAATTCATGAGCCAAAAAATGCTGCTGAGAATCTCCATGGCATCTCAGATAACATCAATCAGCTATCTGAGATGGCCATGAAGAAAATTCGGGAAGCTGATGTCCAGCCAGCAGTGGCAGCTTTCACCTGCTTGGTTTGTAAAGGTATGTAGAAGATAAGTAACACAGGGACTTGTGAAGTGCAAGATACAACCTTCAGCTAATGTACACTTTGTATAATTTTCAATGAACTGTTTAAATGTGATATTTCTGTATTAGAATTGTGTTTGTTTGTATTTAGAGCTGTCATGGATGAGCCCATGTTTTAGACCTGCTGGTGCTCACTGGTGGGGTGTGGAGCCTGGGTGAAGCAGTGAAGCAGATCAGTTAATGTTTTCTCCTTTCTCATGCACTTTCATGTTTTTGCAGTTCTCATTTTTTTAATGTACATAGTTTATCTTGCTGTTGCAGTCAATTTTTGAATGTTTGTAATGTCATTGTCTGAAATATTTAAGAATAAATATATTGATATTTCATATCCTGGGTTTTGTTTAAATGTGTGGTTCTTGATTCCTTTCTCAATTCATGAACAAACCTTGTCTTAATCTTGTGCTGCAAAAAGGAAAAAATAGCCATCCAAACTCTTTTTCAAGGAATTTTAATGGAAGAACAAACTTCTACACTGTTTTTCTGTCCTCTGATATCTTCATTCACTGCTGACACGGATGAGGTGCTGCAGAGCATCCAGAAAGGCCGTTGGGTTGTCATTGGTGATGCCATCGAACAGGGGAGAGATGTCGCCTGTTCCAGCCTGTTGTCTCGCCTCTTCTGTTGTGAAAGGGTCGACTCCAAAACCTGAGACCCTGGTCAGGGAAGAGCCTCTCTCTGCATCGTAGCAGTCTGCTGCAAAAGAGGCACAAGGCAGCAGGTTCTCAGGAAGCTGGACTGGACAGCCACCTGAGGCCAGAACATTGGGGATCCCTCCTCCTGCATTGGGTTACAAAAAGGACTCAAGGGACAAGAGTCGCACACGAGCAACTGAAACAGCCTATTAGCAGTACATCATAATCAAGATCTGCAGTGACTGGTCACTATTTTTCCTCAAACTGTCATGAATATAGACAAACTAAAACAAGGGGCATGAAAATGAAAGTACCAGAACTCTGTGAGCATTCCAGGACTCCACAAACCGGCTGATGCCAACACTGGTGACCTGGCATGATAGAGCTGAGACGCAGAATCTGGCAACCCCATCCTGCATATCCAGGACCTCCTGGTCACAGATATGTCAGGCAGGCCTTGATTTTGTAGTTGACCCTGTTATTTACCTACAAAGTTCAATTGTGATTGTCTGTAAAGTCGGCTTACATGTTGGTGAGCCTGGTGGTGCCAATGATGAACCGCTCCTAAAGCTGCTCCACTCTCGTCTCACTGGCATGTCTGCCTTTAGAAGACAGGAATTTCCTTCCGTATGTTGGCCCAACCTATCAATTCCATAAACACACAATTCAGTAAGTTGATGAAAATGACACACAACAGCAAACAGAAAAACATCAGGTTGTTAAGAACAACAATAATACACTTTTGGATTGTATTATGAACCAGTAACCAATATACAAAATGGTATATTTAGTTAATTAGAAAGTGTAAATACCAAAGTGTAACTGCAAACAACCCTACTGATACTGAGAGCATTTGCAGTCTCACATTTGAGATTATTATTTTTGTTTTGATGTGTATTTTTCTCTCCTGAAATTGTTTCTTTCAACGTGATGAATGAGATCTGAGTCAGCAGAATCTGCAGTGTGCTGCTGCTGCCAGTAGGTGTCGCTGTAAAACTGCAGTAAAATCACTGAAAAGCAGCGATTTTAATCATACATATAAATTAACGAGGTTTGTCGCTACTTACCTCGGCAGACGCTGAGGTGACTTCGGCCTGGAGTTGGTCATCCGACACAAAAGTGGGAGAGGCCGCGCTCGGAGGTCCATCTTCGGACATTTCTGTCTGAAAACCCCCGGATCGGGCGAAACTGACTGCACAGGTGTGCAGAGATTTCACCTGCAGTCATGCTGCTGACATTCATGTCCACTATTAAGTGGGTATAATCGTAGACATTTCCAAAGAAAATGCGCGTTTTTTTAATAGTTCGGTGTCGAGAGTGGAGGACCAAAAGCAAAGAGGATGCAGCAGCAGCAGCAGAAGAAGAAGAAGAAGAAGAGAAAGCTCGACTTCCGGTTTTCCAGCAGCGCAAACTTGAGAAATGGTTGAATTAAAAAACGGCCGTATTTTATTTCCCGACTTTCGTTTGATAAACACATAATAAGCAATCAGATAAAGGCTCGTTTTCCGTTTTTTGATTTTCGATTTCCAAACGAAAAACGGGAGACGGCTCGTTTTCCGTTTTTTGTTTACCTTAATCCAAACGGAAATCGGAAATCGAATGGTTTTCCGTTTTTCGTTTACCCATATCAATCCGGAAAACGAATGGCCGTAAGGTACACGGACCTAGGGGCCGGTCTTTTGTAATACTGCTCAGTTGTTGCTCACTAAGCATCTGGCGGAGTAATGGCGGACAAAACGAAACCTCAGGAAATCAGGGCAGCGGGAGCACGCATTACGTCATACAGTGTTGTTTTTGGCAGCCTATTTTTATTTAGTTTTAGTCTTAGTCTTTTGGCCAAATGCTTATTAGTTTTAGTCACATTTTAGTCATTTCTACACTTGATAGTTTTAGTGTAGTTTTAGTCGACGAAAACCAAACGGGTTTTAGTCCAGTTTTAGTCTTTAAAAAAGGCTTAAACCATACATGAGGAAAAAGACAGACAAAGGAAATTGTAAACCAAACAAACATAATAAAATATACTTAAATGGCTAAAACCAGCAGAACACATTGATGCCTTTGAATATCAAATAATAAACTGGACTAGTTTGATGCTTTGGAAACTCAATGCAGTGCTTATATGAGCTCTGCCAGACAGAATGAGAGGAGTAATGGGAGTTTTGCTGATACTTTCAAGCTATTTTTATAATGTCCATACTGATATAAAGGCTGAGATCTTTTATTAAAACTGGTCTGTTATGTTTCTATGTTACTGATTTGAACTGGTAAGAGTAACTGCCTGTTATTTTGGAGGAGCAATAAAACCAATATTAAAATGGTTATTAGAAAAATACTACCATTAAAACAACTGAAATAAACAAAATTAATTCCTTGAGTACACTTGATGGTATGAAACACTTGGAAGTCTACAAAACTGAAATGACAAACATAACTTGAGTTTGATAAACTTTGTAAGTATTCCTTACCTTAATTTTCTCCATACAAATATTAAACAAAAGTCAAAATGCATTTCTTCAAAATAAGACAACACCTGAATTATTAAAAAAAAAAAAAAAAAAGAAAGAAAGAAAGTAAATATTTATTAGGTAGGCTACTTGGGGAAAAAATCTTCACTAATCAACGGTGGGCTCCTATTGCAGTTTCACAGTAAGAACAAACAGTCAAACAGTTGGATTAGTTCCTCCGTCTCCCACTACCAGGCATTCTGTTTTATTTTCTGCTGGATTCTGATTTAAATACATCCATAAATCACTGCGTCTTTTCCCCTCGCCGAGCCCCGGCGAAAGTTGCTGCCTCTCTGGAGTGCACCGGTGCATGCAGTGCAGCGTGGTCAAACAGGAAGCAGCTCGTGAATTCAAAATATTTTCAGAGTAAAGCAGCCGATCTGTGTGAAAAGCTGGGAGAATCGCATTGGTTTTAATTTATTTTGAAAGTCAAAATACTGACATTTTCGTCTCGTCTCGTTAACGAAAACAACAGATACGTCTAGTCACATTTCCGTCTTATAAAGAGATATTTTTAGCTCGTCACGTCTCGTTTTAGTCACGAAAAAAAGGGGCGTTGACGAAATATTTTCGTTGTCGTCATCGTTAACGAAAACAACACTGACGTCATATCATCTCAAATTCTCCCCCCCAAAAAAATTCTGGTGCCGAACCGGCACTGCAACTTTCAAGTGACAATTTAGCGCTGTTAGAGGTACTTGCAATGAAAATGTCAGGGCACAGTGCACACATTGAATATTTGTAACATATTTATGGCGGAAAATAAGTATTTCTAAAGTTGAAAAACTCCTTCATGCACCTTTAACTATATAATGCATATTAGAATCATGTAAAACAGTCATCATGAAGCCTGGAGCAGACAGAAGACAAAAGGCACACAGGTATGACAGGCAGTAAAACAAAGTGAAACAATTGTATTTGTAGAAATGTCTGATCAGCTGCTTTTCTTCTGAGGTTAAATCCAAGTTAAACAGTAACTGAAAGGCTGTAAAGGAGGAGAGGAGGCTAGAAGTAAGAGTAACACTATTATATATAGCATTTATGCGACAGAATAGGTAAAAGCAGTTTTGCCACATTTTTCTACTGCCTCGATCATCCTTTATTGTCATTTTAACTTTTTTTCCAATGTTTAATGCTGCAACCAATCTGAACTAGTTCCACACCAACGACTGTTTTCCACAAATACTTCCTGATCACTGGCCCCACTATAAACACACATGCTTTTGTTGCTTTTATTAATATTTTAATGTATGGATGAATGAAAACTAACAGAGCGTTGTAGCGTTGTAAACACGATGATGTCATCAAGTACGCTGGTTGCAAGTGTGCATTAATGCGTTCTCTCCTCGTCACAAGTCTGTACTCGAAGTCCGACTCACAAGTGTGTTCTCACTTTACACAGGTAAGCACTTGCGTACTAAGAATTGAGAAACGGCCTGGATCTTGCACCATGGTGTTTGGATCCAAGAACCGAATCCTTCGTGGTTACTGATAAAGTTTAATTTGATAGAGGATCCAAACCATCGTAGAGGCGAATAGCGCCACCCAGTGTATCGGAATGTGTTCACAAGCATTTCAGCAATCCATTATCTGGAATCGACTTGCCTTGACTTGATGACAGGGTAACCAATCAGGTGTTACAACCCGCCTGCTGACTTTAACGGGCGAGGTTGACGGAAAAATAAATTCAAGATCCACTGCAACATGCGGATCCTTGATACCTTCACTGAAAATCGATCATGTAAATTGTCATGAAAACAAAGAAAAGAAAAAAACATCGAACTAGAAAGTGTGTCCAAACTTTGGACTGGTAGTGTTCTTCAATGTCAAACAACCACTGCAGTTTCCTGTCTCTGGACTGGAAACACCCTGGTTGGCTATATGTCCAAGTTCAGACTCTGCACTTGGCAGTTCCTTCATACTTACTCCAGACAAACTCAGTTACTCATGTTTGATGTTAAACTCCTTTTGCAGGCCACTATTAGGAGTGAGAAAAAAAAAAGAAAACAATTCAGGGTTTCCGCCAGACCTTTTCAATCCAGGCGCCCCACCCGCACTAAATTCTGCAGTGCCCGGACAACAGACAGGAAAAAAAAAATAATAATAATTCGAACTTCGAACTACTCTAGTACATAACTTTGTCATCACGGTTTCACTTGATAGAGGAAGCTACCAACTACATTTTTTGACAGGTAACTTGTAACTGTACCGAATTACATTTTTAACGTAACCCTCCAAACCCTACTGAACACATAACAGAACGTCAACCAGGGGAAACAGTAGAACCTCAGAGGAAACAGTAGAAGCTCAAAAGAAATAGTAGAAGCTCAGAGGCAACAATAAAACTTCAGAAGAAGCAGTAGAGGCTCAAAAGGAAAAAGTCAAAACACAGATAAATGAGTCAAAACTCAGACAAAATGATAGAAACCCAGAAAAAACAGTGGAACCTTGGAAGAAACTGAAGCTCAGAAGAAACACAGAGGAAAAAGTAGAAACTCAGTTCAACTCCAGCAGTTGTGATATCTTTCTCCACTTTTATCCACAAATATCTTTATATTTGTGGATTTGAGGTTTTTTCTGACATTATTTTGTTGGAGACCACTCAGCTGATCTCTGGTATCTCCCTCTGGAACTGCCACTTTATCATGGTGGGGGAGTTTGAGAGCCCGCATGATCCCAGGAGCTATGTTGCCGGGGGGCTTTATGCCCCCGAGTAGGGTCTCCCATGGCAAACAGGTCCTGGGTGACGGGCCAGACTGAGACCAGTTCGAAAGCCCTTATGAGAAGGAAAACAACAAAGGTCGTGACGTTGCCCGGTATGGCGCAGCCGGGGCCCCACCTTGGAGCCAGGCCTGGGGTTGGGTCTCATAAGCGAGCGCCTGGTGGCCAGGCCTTTGCCCACAGGGCCCGGCCGGGCTCAGCCCGAAGGGACGATGTGGGCCTGACCTCCGGTGGGCTCACCACCCACCGAGGGAACCGTAGGGGCCGGGTGCAATGTGGATTGGATGGCAGCCGAAGGCAGGGTGCCAGGCGACCCAATCCTTGGACACAGAGACTAACCCTCGGGACATGGAATGTCACCTTGTTGGGGGGGAAGGAGCCCGAGCTTGTGAGGGAGGTTGAGAGGTACCGGCTAGATATAGTCAGGCTCACCTCCACACAAAGCCTGGGCTCTGGAACCCAATCTCTCGAGAAGGGCTGGACTCTCCATTTATGGCGTTGCCTGCGGTGAGAGGCGACGGGCTGGTGTGGGTTCGCTTATAACCCCACAACTCAGCCGCCATGTGTTGGAGTTCACCCCAGAGAACCACAGGGTCGCATTCCTGCGCCTTCGGGTCGGGGATAGGTGCCTCACTGTTATCTCGGCTTATGGGCCTAACAGCAGTGCAGAGCACCCGGCCTTCTTCCCTGTCCCTGGGAGGGATGCTGGACAGTGCTCCGACTGGGGACTTCATTGTTCTACTGGGGGACTTCAACGCCCACATGGACAGCGACAGTGAGACCTGGAAGGGGGTGATTGGATCGCACAGCCTCGCAAATCTGGACCCCAGTGGTGTTTTGTTATTGGACTTCTGTGCTAGTCACAGTGTGTCCATAACAAACACCATGTTTGAGCACAGGGGTGTCCATAAGTGCACTTGGCACCAGGACACCCAAGGTCGGAGGTCAATGATCAACTTCATTGTCATGTCATCTGACCTCTGGCCACGTGTTTTGGACACTCGGGTGAAGAGAGGAGCAGAGCTGTCAACCGACCACCACTTGGTGGTCAGTTGGATTCGGCGGCGGAGGAGGAAACTGGACAGACTTGGCAGACACAAACGTGTTGTGAGGGTCTGCTGGGAATGTCTGGTGGAACCCTCTGCCAGCATGGTTTTCAACTCTCACCTCCAGGAGAGCTTCTCTCATGTCCCGAGGGAGGCTGGGGACACTGAGTCCGAGTGGACCATGTTCTCCACCTCCATTGTTGAAGCAGCTGCTCGGAGCTGTGGTCGTAAGGTCTCCGGTGCCTGCTGTGGCGGCAACCCCCGAACCCGGTGGTGGACACCGGAAGTAAGGGTTGTCTTCAAGCTGAAGGAGGAGTCCTATCGAGCCTTGTTGGCTCGTGGGACTCCCGAAGCAGCTGACGGGTACCAGCAGGCCAAGCGAACTGCAGCCTGAGTGTTTGTGGAGGCAAAAACTCGGGTCTGGGAGGAGTTCGCAGAGGCCATGGAGGAGGGCTATCGATCAGCCTCGAAGAAATTCTGGCAAACCGTCCGGCACCTCAGGAGGGGAAAGCATGTCTCCGCCAACACTGTTTACAGTGGAGGTGGGGAGTTGCTGACCTCAACTGGGGATGTCATAGGACGGTGGAAGGAATACTTCGAGGACCTCCTCAATCCCGTCACCATGTCTTCCACGGAGGAAGCAGAGGCCGAGGTCTCAGAGGCAGACTCGTCCATCACCCAAGCTGAAGTCAACAAGGTGGTTGGTAAGCTCCTCGGTGGCAAGGCACCGGGGGTGGACGAGATTTGCCCTGAGTACCTCAAGTCTCTGGATATGCAGGGACTGTCTTGGTTGACATGTCTCTGCAACATCGCGTGGCGGTCGGGGACGGTGCCTCTGTATTGGCAGACTGGGGTGGTGGTTCCCCTTTTTAAAAAGGGGGACCGGAGGGTGTGCTCCAACTATAGCGGGATCACACTTCTCAACCTCCCTGGGAAAGTCTATTCCAGGGTACGGGAGAGGAGGATTCAACCGATAGCCGAACCGTGGATTCAGAAGGAACAATGTGGTTTTCGTCCTGGTTGTGGAACAGTGGACCAGCTCTACACCCTCCATAGGGGCTCGAGGGTTTGTGGGAGTTTGCCCAACCAGTTCACATGTGTTTTGTGGACTTGGAGAAGGCGTTCGACTGCGTCCTTCGTGGTGTCTTGTGGGGGGTGCTCCGGGAATACGGAGTTCGAGGCCCCTTGTTAAGGGCCGTCCAGTCTTTGTATGACCGGAGTAGGAGTCTGGTCCGCATTGCCGGCAGTAAGTCGGACCTGTTCTCAGTGCATGTTGGACTCCGGCAGGGCTACCCTTTGTCACCGGTTCTGTTCATAATCTTTATGGACAGAATTTCTAGGTGCAGCCAGGGGCTGGAGGGGGTCTGGTTTGGGAACCACAGGATTTCGTCTCTGCTTTTTGCAGATGATGTTGTCCTGTTGGCTTCATCGAACCCGGACCTACAGCATGCACTGGGGCGGTTCGCAGCCGAGTATGAAGCGACAGGGATGAGGATTAGCACCTTCAAATCCGAGGCCATGGTCCTCGACTGGAAGAAGGTGGCTTGCCCTCTCCAGGTTCGTGGAGAGACTCTGGTCCAAGTGGAGGAGTTTAAGTATCTTGGGGTCTTGTTCACGAGTGAGGGACGGATGGAGTGTGACACTGACAGGTGGATCGGTGCAGCGTCTGTAGTGATGCAGTCGCTGTATCAGTCCGTTGTGGTGAAGAGGGAGCTGAGCCAAAAGGCGAAGCTCTCGATTTACCAGTCAATCTACGTTCCCACCCTCATCTATGGTCATGAACTTTGGGTCATGACCGCAAGGACAAGATCCCGGATACAAGCGGCTATAATGAGCTTCCTTCGTAGGGTGGCTGGGCGGTCCCTTAGAGATAGGGTGAGGAGCTCAGTCACCAGGGAGGAGCTCGGAGTAGAGCCGCTACTCCTCCACATCGAGAAGGGCCAGCTGAGGTGGCTTGGGCATCTGGTTAGGATGCCTCCTGGACGCCTCCCTGGGGAGGTGTTCCGGGCATGTCCCACTGGGAGGAGACCCCGGGGAAGACCCAGGACACATTGGAGAGACTATGTCTCTCGGCTGGCCTGGGAACACCTTGGGATCCTCCCAGAGGAGCTGGAGGAAGAGTCTGGGGACAGGGAAGTCTGGGCATCCCTGCTGAGACTGCTGCCCCCGCGACCCGGCCCCGGATAAGCGGTAGAAAATGGATGGATGGATGGATGGATGATTTTGTTGGAGACCAATCAGCTGATCTCTGGTTTCAGTAAGAAACTGAAGCAGAACAGAAGCAGCAGAAAATAAATGTGCCGTAAAACCAGGAAGGAAATACTCTTTTTTTTTTAAGTCAGCAAAACATACCTGAGCAGGTGAGTTTCAGGGTGAGAGAGGAGTTCCATGGTGCCACACATTTCCACAGATCAGATCGAGGTTGAACACATTCTGAGTGGATAAACCACATTGACTGATCTGACACAACAGTTGGTTCAAAAGAAACAGCAGAGCCACAGTTCAGATGTTCACAGATGAGAGCTGCTGTCTTCAGGGTGAAGCGATCGTTCTCCACAGTTCTCTGTTCACTAAGATATTTCAGCTCCAGGCTTCCTGCACAGCGGCTGGCTCCTCCCACCAACCTGAACACATCAGCCCCTGAACCCAGAGCAGAGAGAGAAGAGTGAGAGGATGAAGCGAGTGTGAAGAGAAGAGGAGTGGAAGCTGCAGCTCCTCTTCTACCTGAGCAGGTGAGTCCAGCAGCTTTACCAGGTGAGCAGCTGCTTCTAGCTGAGCCTGAGCTTCTACAGTCCAGCAGAGCAGACTCATGGCCTCCACACTGGAACTCTGGGCTCCACCTGGAAGTCTGCACGTCTCCATAGAGCGCCCCCTGCAGGACTGAAGGAGCCCCGCAGCCCAGCTCCCGACACACCACCTGTGCATCCTGCAGGTCCAGGTCTGCTTCACACACTGAGGACCAGGTCTGGTCAGACGGGTTAGTCTTCACCTGCAGTCTGCCTGAACAACGACTGGATCCATTCAGCAGCCGCACCCCGTCTGAACACCAGGGTTGGGGAGGAACAGATTACATGTGACAGAGTTACATAAATAGGTACAAAATAAGTGTAACTGTAATTCTTTACCGTACAAGAAAAGTAAAGTGTCATCTGGTTTCAGGTATATCTGTTAAAAAAATGGATCACTGATCAAGATGACACTTGAAAATCAGATTGAATTACCCAGACATATGAGCTGTCCACATTGTAACACTTTACAGCACAAACCATAACAGTGCCATAGAGTTGACCAGTGATCTCTCGTGAATTACATCTCTTCTCCGCCGTTAGCGCCACCGGCGTGCTAACTAGTTAAGCGTGCTAACTGGCTTGGTCCGCCGCGACCGCTATGGCGTCCTCCCCTCTGTCTTCTTTTCTTCCCTGCTCAGTGTGCCGTATGTTGAGTCAGAACCCTGCCTCCCTTGACGATAGGGGTATTTGTGTGAAGTGCAGTGTATTGACAGCGCCGGAGGCCAGGGTAACCGAGTTAGAGGAGTGGCTGCGCAGATGTGAGGGGCAGGGCAGCGCTAGCTACAGTGAGGTAGTGGCAGGGCTCGCAGACCGCTCCTGCAGTGAGAGGAGTGTTAGCAAGCCAATCCCCGCAGCATGTCCCGAACAGCTGGGGCAAGACTAGGACCGGTTTGTGACAGTCCGGAGGAAGGCGAGTGCTCAGCACCGCCACGTAGCACTCCAAGAACCGCTTCACGTCTGCAATAGGTTCTCTCCCCTCAGCGACGACACACCGGCTGAACTGGACACGCTGGTGATTGGCAGCTCTATAGTTAGAGACGTGAAGCTGCCAGCGGTGAAGGTTAGGTGTTACCCGGGGGCCATCGTGGGTGACATCGAGGGGAACCTTAGGCTTTTAAAACAGGAAGGTAGGAGATTCTGTCGAGTCGTGATTCACGCAGGCAGTAATGATGCCCGGCGGAGACAATCAGAGGTGCTCAAATTGCAAGTAGCCTCGGTGTGTGAATTGGCTAAGTCGATGTCTGATGCTGTAATATTCTCTGATCCCCTGCCCAATTTGGTCAATGATGAAATGTATAGCCGACTTTCATCATTCAATCGCTGGTTGTCCAGATGGAGTGAGGAAAACGGAGTTATTTTTCTAAACAACAGGTGCACCTTCTGGGGAAAGCCTGGGCTCATCCGCAGGGACGGCATCCACCCAACTTTGGACGGTGCAGCCCTTTTAGCTCACAATATGGCTGATCGGCTTCGTACCCTAAATTGACAATCCAGCTATGAGCCCCGGGCGCAGAGCAGTCATGTAGAACGCTCCTCTGTTGATCTTGTTGATCCCGTCACTAATCCTGCTCCCGGATTTTTACAAGTCAAGCATGGAGGTTTACCTAGGCAAACAGAGACTGTGTCTGTCCATAGTGCTCAAAGCATTAAAAAAAAGTCAATGGGTAAAAAGCTTAACACCTGTACGAGACAGAATAACTTTTCCAGTAGGAAATACATAAAATGTGGTCTACTAAACATTAGAGCAATCTCCACTAAATCTCTGTTAGTTAATGACCTTATCGGTGACAATAACATTGATCTCCTTGCTCTAACAGAAACTTGGCTTCAGCAAGATGACTATGTGAGGCTCAATGAATGTACCCCTCCAACCTATGTTAATTTCCAAACAGCTAGATCAACAGGTCGAGGTGGAGGTGTGGCAGTGATTTCCCACTCCAGTCTTCTTCTTAAACCCAAAACTAATGTTAAATTCAACTCTTTTGAAAGCTTGATACTAACGCTTACTTGTCCAAATTGGAAGAATCAAAAAGCTGTGCTATTAATTATTGTGTATCAACCTCCTGGTCCTTACTCTGACTTTTTAACTGAGTTCTCAGAGTTTTTAAGCAATATAGTATTGACTCATAACAAGATCCTTATAATAGGTGACTTTAACATCCATGTGGATGATTCTGGTGACAGTTTGAGTAATGTGTTTATTGCAGTATTAGATAGTATCGGTTTCACTCAAAATGTTGATGAATCCACTCATAGTCACAAGCACACCCTGGATCTGGTTTTAGCATATGGGATAGAGGTCAGTGACCTAAATGTTCTCCCTCAGAACCCCATACTCTCAGACCATTTTTTAATTACTTTTCAGGTTTTGATAAAAAGATAAAATTCAGCTGATACGGACATTATCTGAAAAATCTGTGGCTCTCTGAAGGCTTGGAAATGTATCTTGCTAAGCTATAAACAAACTCTTTTTAAAGCCAAGACATAATATTACTCTCGTTTAATAGAAATAAACAAAAATTAAACCCGCAAGCGGCATTGGTCGGGACCGAGCCTCCTTGCCGGCCCACGACTGAGACGTCCACCCACTAACATAGAGTTGCTAACATGTCCCATCCACTAACATAGAGTTGTTAACATGTCCCATCCACTAACATGTAGCTGTTAGCATCTGTCATCCACTAACATGGAGTTGTTAGCATGTCCCATCCACTAACATGTAGCTGTTAGCATCTGTTTTCCACTAACATGGAGTTGTTAGCATGTCCCATCCACTAACATGTAGCTGTTAGCATCTGTCATCTACGAACATGGAGTTGTTAGCATGTCCCATCCACTAACATGTAGCTGTTAGCATCTGTCATCCACTAACATGGACTTGGTAGCATGTCCCATCCACTAATATGTAGCTGTTAGCATCTCCCATTCACTAACATGGAGTTGTTAGCATGTTCCATCCACTAACATGGAGTTGTTAACATGTCCTATCCACTAACATGGAGTTGTTAACATGTCCTATCCACTAACATGGAGTTGTTAGCATGTCCCTTCCATTAACATGGAGCTGGTGGCATCAGTCATCCACTAACATGGAGTAGTTAGCATGTCCTATCCACTAACATGGAGTTGTTAGCATGTCCCTTCCACTAACATGGAGTTGTTAGCATGTCCCATCCACTAACATGTAGCTGTTAGCATCTGTCATCCACTAACATGTAGCTGCTAGCATCTGTCTTCCACTAACATGGAGTTGTTATCATCTCCCATCAACCAACATGTAGCTGTTAGCATCTGTCATCCACTAACATGGAGTTCTTAGCATGTCCGAACCACTAACATGGAGTTGTTAGCATGTCCCATCCATTAACATGGAGTTGTTAGCATGTCCCATCCACTAACATGTAGCTGTTAGCTTCTACCACCCACTAACATGGAGTTGTTAGCATCTCCCATAAACCAACATGTAGCTGATAGCATCTGTCATCCACTAACATGGAGTTGTTAGCATCTCTCAACCACTAACATGTAGCTGTTAGCATCTGTCAGCCACTAACATGTAGCTGCTAGCATCTGTCTTCCACTAACATGGAGTTGTTATCATCTCCCATCAACCAACATGTAGCTGTTAGCATCTGTCATCCACTAACATGGAGTTCTTAGCATGTCCGAACCACTAACATGGAGTTGTTAGCATGTCCCATCCATTAACATGGAGTTGTTAGCATGTCCCATCCACTAACGTGTAGCTGTTAGCTTCTACCACCCACTAACATGGAGTTGTTAGCATCTCCCATAAACCAACATGTAGCTGATAGCATCTGTCATCCACTAACATGGAGTTGTTAGCATCTCTCAACCACTAACATGGAGTTGTTAGCATGTCCCATCCACTAACAAGTAGCTGTTAGCATCTGTCATCCACTAACATGGAGTTATTAGCATGTCCCATCCACTAACATGTAGCTGTTTGCATCTGTCATCCACTAACATGGAGCTGTTAGAATGTTCCTCCCATTAACATGGAGCTGGTGGCATCATTCATCCACTAACATGGAGTTGTTAGCATGTTCCATCCACTAACATGGAGTTGTTAGCTTCTCCCATCTGCTTTTGAGAGTCACTGAATAAAGGCAATCAGTGTCAGAGTTTGATTGACAGCTGCTGTCAGCTGTGTAACTGCAATGCATGCCCATATATGGTAATGTGAGTTAGAGTGGAGAGAGGAGAAAATATAAGTCTTTTTTGGGGAAACAACTGCTCCTTGTTCCTTTGCTGTTTGGCAAAACTGAATAAAAAATATCACGTTTAGGAAAATTTGTTTTCTTTCAGTTGGTCAGGCTTTCAGAGCAGTCAGACTTTTAGTTTGGACCTGAGAGGCCTCAGCTTGAGAGAAGCGCGAGGTTTTTCCCCATCCGGCTCCATTATAACTGAGAGCAAAAAAAATGCAGAGCGCACACCTTTTCTTACATGCGTAAACGTACAAATATCATAATAGTTTCCCCACTTATGTTACATCATCTTGTTCGGGAGAACCTGCTGGAACTTTGCGTGTGCTCGGTTTGTTGATAGGAGTCACGGTTTAGCCGCAGTCGCCACTTGTTCGAGGTGCTGAAAAAAGGCGACTTTTTTCCTTTTTTCCCCATTATAACGGATGAGGGCCGGAGCAAGGCAGTATTTCAGAATTCCAACTTTGAACGCTAATAAAATCCACACCGTTAGACTTTTGACAAAGTTGTCCGCAACTTTGGTAGAGAAATTTGTCCTCTTTCACGTCGCGTGACTCTTATGTCTGTACGACAAACGGTCTCGGAGGAGATAATTTTTTCGTGAGGCATGATTTTGAGCAAAATTTTACTTTGAAAGGGAAATAACAGACTTCCTGTTGGATTTACAGTAGGTCAGGGGTGTCAGCACGTGAATTTTAGATCTCGATGAGACAAACGCGTGAACGTTGGTTTGATCTCTCTGCGACATTCCTGCAGGCTGTAGCGACTGTTTTAGATGTTTTTTGGGATATAGGTGGCGCTAGAGAGCTGATGGTGTTTGTTTTTGGATTTTATCAAATTTTTCGCCGGTCACGATGTGCGTGCCAAATTTGGTGAGTTTTCGTGCATGTTTAGGGGGTCAAATTGGCGTTTATTTGGGCATTAGTATAATAATAGAGAACGACGACGACGACGACGACAATAAACGAACGAATAACAATAGAGACCTTGCCCTCCGGGCTCAGTCCCTAATAACCCTCGGTTTCTGTTCAACACTGTAGCCAGACTGACAAACAGTCATACTGCAGTGGAACCAATAATCCCAGAAGCTTTTAACTGCCATGACCTTGCCATGACCTTGCCCTCCGCTCCGGGCTCGGTCCCTAATAACCCTCGGTTTCTGTTCAACACTGTAGCCAGACTGACAAACAGTCATACTGCAGTGGAACCAATAATCCCAGAAGCTTTTAACTGCCATGACTTTCTTAAATTCTTTAATGATAAAATCATAACCATCAGAGGTAAAATCAATGAAGCGCTTTCCTCAGATCAAGCTCAGGGAAACCAGCCACTGCCGGCACCTGAAATACCTGAAATACTAGATAGTTTCTCACCAGTAAATGGGGCTGAGATTACTTCGATTGTAATGTCTTCTAAAACTTCGACCTGTCTCCTAGATCCAATTCCAACTAAGCTTTTCAAAGATATTCTTCCAGTTATTTTAAATACGATCATAACTATAATAAATACATCTCTAGAAATTGGCTATGTGCCACAGTCATTTAAATTTAAATGTAATCAAAAACACTGCTGAAAAAAACCTAATCTTGATCCTGATATTCTAGCTAACTACAGACCGATATCAAATCTGCCTTTTATTTCAAAAGTCCTGGAAAAAGTCGTGGTTAAACAGCTTTGCTGCCACCTACAGGACAATAGTTTATTTGAGAAATTTCAGTCAGGATATAGAGCTTATCACAGCACTGAGACTGCGTTAGTTAAAGTCACTAATGACTTGCTATTGGCGGCTGACGCAGGTCTAGTCTCAATCCTGGTTCTCTTAGACCTCAGTGCAGCTTTTGATACAACTGACCACAATATTCTCCTGCAGAGGTTAGAATGTGAGGTTGGCATCAGAGGAAAAGTCCTCTGCTGGTTCAAATCCTATTTATCTAACAGGTACCAATTTGTTCACGTTAACCAACAGTCCTCACCGTGCTCCCAGGTCAGTTATGGGGTTCCTCAAGGGTCGGTGCTCGGGCCAATTTTATTTCTGTTGTATATGCTTCCTTTAGGGAATATAATTAGAAGCCACGATATCAATTTTCATTGTTACGCAGATGACACACAATTGTATTTATCTATGAAACCTGATCAAACTAATCAAATAGACAGACTCAGTGACTGTATCAGAGAAATTAAATCCTGGATAACTACGAACTATCTCCGTCTTAATCCTGGCAAAACAGAGGTCATTATAGTAGGCCCCCATAAACTGAGAGAGTGTCTATCTGACCAGATTATCACCTTAGATAACGTCAGTGTATCCTCCTCTTCTACTGTCAGGAACCTCGGGGTCTTATTTGATCAGGATATCTCATTTAAAGCACACATCAACCTGGCTTGTAAAACAGCATATTTCCACTTGCGCAACATAGCTAAAATAAGAAACATTCTACCTAGAAGCGATGCAGAAAAATTCATCCATGCATTTGTTTCCACTAGAATGGACTACTGCAACTCCCTTCTTGCAGCCTGCCCAAAAAGTGCGTTAAAAAACTTTCAGTTGGTTCAAAATGCGGCCGCCAGATTATTAACCGGAACTAGAAGACGTGAACACATTACTCCCGTTCTAAAATCTCTTCACTGGCTTCCTGTCGAGTTTAGAGTTAGATTTAAAATCCTTCTCCTCACTTACAAAATCCTAAATGGGATGGCTCCGACCTATCTCCAAGATGCTTTAACGCCTTATCAACCAATCAGAGCACTTCGCTCTCAAAATGCAGGGTTACTGGTGACTCCTAGGGTCTCTAAATGGACATTAGGTGGAAGAGCCTTTAGCTATAAGGCACCATTTTTATGGAACCAGCTTCCAAGTGGTGTCAAAGAGGCAGACACAGTCTCCACATTTAAGGTTAGGCTCGAGACGTTTCTCTTCGATGCAGCCTATGATCAGGTCAGCTAGGGATTCTAAACCAAACTAAACTCAACTAAACTAAACCAAACTAAATTAAACTAAATTAAACTAAACTAAACTAAACTAAATTAAACTAAACCAAACTAAATTAAACTAAACTATCTAAACTATACTAACTAAATACTAGTTTAAATACTAAACTATCCACAAAGCTGCCCTTGGAGCGAGAATGCTGTGGGAAGTACGGTGCACTGAGCCCTATCCTCTAATGTCTGAATGTTATTCCCTTTAGTCTGTTCATTGCTTTTCACCTGCTGTCCCCCCCTTCGAGGGGGAGTCTTCTCCAGTTTCAGTTGCTGACTCCACTATTACGAGGGCCTACGAACAAGCTCCGTCCGGACCGGGAGGACACTCCTGTCGGTGCTGCCCGCGGACTGGCTTCGGTTCTACTTCTGGGATCCGTAGTTCCTGTGCTGGACCGTCCAACGGACTGTACTCAACATAGTCCTAGACTTTACTTCTTATTGTCTCATGCTAGCTGTTGCCAAAGCTGTCCGTCCCTGGGAGTGGGATCCCTCCATACTGTGGTTCTCCCCAAGATTTCTTCTTTTCCCACTGGGGTTTTGGAGTTTTTTCTTGCCGGATGTGAGGGTCTAAGGCGGTGGTTGCTTCGTTTTGTCTCGTTACTGTGAATTTGACATATTAACATTATGCTTATTCACCGTTTTTATTTTTACCAACCAATGTAACATCTTGAAGCCCTCAGAGGCAGCTGTTGATGTGATACTGGGCTATACAAAAATACATTGATTGCTTGATTGATTGATTGATTGAGTATAAAGAGTCAAGTTTATAGATATATAACGAGTAGTGATGGGAGTAAAGGCCTCAGTATACTCCCCCGTCGCCGCCACAGCGCTCCTACGCCGGCAACCCTATGCCGCTACCGAACATGTCTTCCTTCTGCGTGAAGGGAACACCCTCCTCTGCCAAACCGCTAGCAGTCACAACAACAATGCGGCTTCCGTAGCTCCGGCTTTACCTAGACATAGATCTATAGACATAGATTTCTAGCCGTACGTATCTAGACACGCGTGCATATACTGAACATATCTGCATATGACATATCTGGCGACACCGGGCTGTCGTGGAGTGGTGTGAGCGGACCATGATAAAATATTGGTGAAACTAATGAGCTTTTGGAAGATTAAAGCCATTTTAGGAGCAGCTATACACATAGCCCTGTCTACTAACAGTGCTAACACTGCTAACAGTATAGGGATGTGCGCCGCTCAATTTTGGATCTAAATTTCTCCTGAAGCACTGTTCGGATCAGAAAAGCATTCCGTGTGAGTTCTACTTTATTCTAAAAACAACGCGAAAGCGGACCAATCACAGCCCTCGACGTTCACGTCACCACGCTTCGCCTCGACGCGAAGTCACTTTTTTCGGGAGGCGCACGTCAAGCCCCGGCGTAGCCCGTCGTAGGGCTAGGACGTAGACGTCGTAGCAACGCTGTGGCGGCGACGGGGGAGTATACTGAGGCCTTAACTCTCAGTGCTTCATCACCCACTGGTAACCCAGCAGTGGGTGCAAGCAGTTTACTTCACCCCGGGCTCCTCCGCTTTAGAACCGGCTCCCAATTCTGCTCACTTCTGTTGTTTCAATGTAATTTCTATTACTACATGTCACTGATGATTGTTCCTCTCGCTCAGGGGTCGGCAATTAGATTTGGCAGCGGGCCACCTTTTTGGGGGGCACTTCAATCGCGGGCCAAGGGGTCTCTGGCTTGCGCGCGCTTCCATCCGCGGACTGGAGAGCAACGGGGGGGGGGTACCACCGGACGTATTTAACGCAACTGCATTTGCGCAACAAATGGCATGGCACCGCGCCGCGCTGTGTGAATTCATTAGCGGGACGCGTCACGCTGGAAAAAATATGCAACACAGAACATCCTGCTGAAACATCACAGCCTCCTCATCACCGTCTCCTGCAGCAGCAGTGGACAGGACTCCTCTGATGTTTGTCCCACAGTCCTGTGTGCACCCGGCTGTCTGTGTGTATGTGTGTGTGTGCGCGCGCGCGCGCATACTGATCGATGGTGCGGGTTTTGTTCTTTTTTGTTTTTATGACTGTTTTTACTGTTCAGCACTTTTATGAATATGATAAGTGCTTTTACAAATAAAGATTGAGACTGAGATGCTCCGCCTGCCACCGTCGCTGCTCTGCATCTGGCATGAGGAAGTCAACTCCGGCTGCAGCGATGCGCCGGCATCGCCTCTGGCTGCCTGCTGCCCTCCGGAGGCGGTCTGAGCTCGGTGAGTTCCACCGTCTTCTGCAGGAGCTGCGCCCGGACGGCCGGTTCCAGCGCTGCTTCAGGCTGACGCCCGGATTCCACCAGAAGCGGTGAACAAGTGAGATCACGCACACCGCTCGCCGCAAGCCACTCGCCTTGGCATCATGCCAACTGTTCTGCGTGGTCGGAGTCCTGCTGCCCTACGTCAGCACGTGCATGAAGACCTCCACGCTGATAGGTTGTCCTGGCGCCAATTCGCTTGAAAGGTTCAATTATTTCAACTCGAGCGACGAGCAATGGAGTGGCGGGCGGCAGCGAGTGGCAGTGCAAGTCGACGGGCGCGCGGATTTTTCCCTGGAAACACTCGCCGCATCATGGCTCGCCGTCCGCCGCTCAAGGTTGAGCGACAATCGCGTCATTACAGTGACTTTGTGAAACACACACTCAACCTTACTGGAGAATAAACACACACGGTGAGCTCGGTGCAGCGCACTCACTTGCGCTCTCTGTTCACCAGACGAGGTGCCACTCCTCTTTATTTTTCAGTGACAAACCGGCAACCAAGACTAAACAACACATCCCTCGAAGATTGTCTATTGCAACACAATGACAGATATCGCACTCGAACAGGGGTGCGTGCATCCGCTCGAGGGCCCGGGGTAATGCGTGCGTTAATGCGTTTGTGCGCGCGCGTGTTGGGATCCTCTCGCGGGCCGGATTGGACGGTTCGGCGGGCCACATGTGGCCCGCGGGCCGCTAATTGCCGACCCCTGCTCTAGCTTATGTACACTCCGTTTATACATGAAATGTATGTAGATACAAGAAACTGTCTGTCCAATCTCCTTCTCTTTCTGTCCCCTCACCCCAACCGGAATAGCAGAAAGCTGCCACGTCTGAGCCTGGTTCTGCCAAGATTTCTTCCTGTTGAAAGGGAGTTTTTCCTTTCCACAGTCACTTATGCTTGCTCATGTGGATCTGTTGGGTTTGCTCTGTAAAAGTGTCCAGAAATGACAATGTTGTAATTGGCACTTTAGAAATGAAGCTGAATTGAATTGAATTGCATTTGCAACTTTCTATCATTTAATACTCTCACCTCACAATATAGAATCAGCAGCACAACATTTTTAGAATATCATAAACTTAAATCTATTATCGGCAAAAAATATACCTTCAACAAATTGCACTGGCAGCTACCTCTCAGGGTCGAAGGATTCTTAAACCTTAGTTCCCCCAAGTTGCTATCGAAGGTATTATAGAATATTATCAAAGGTAGAAATCGTTCCTCCGACTTTAAAATGGGAAGCTGACTTATCCAATAACTTTGATCAAAATGCATGGTCATTCTTTAAAATGACAAAGAACTCAAATATACAAATAATACAATATAAAATTCTGCATAGAATTTATTATAGAGGACAAATGATGTTCAAGATGGGTCTGTTATAATCTGATATCTGCCCGTATTGCAATGATAACATGACATGACCTCCATGCCTTGTGATCCTGCACAGCAGTGCAGCGGTTCTGGCTTCAGGTGTGTGAGGACCTTTCAAGATGGTTTTCAAACATCTCCCCTTATCCCATGGGACTGCGTTAAAGCATTCCTTCAAGGCTGTATTAGTTCTTGCTCTTGTGCTCAGAAAAGGCAGGAGGAAGCTAAACAGCGTGAATTGGAAGAGAAAATAAAAGAATTTGAATACAGTCATGCAATCTGCATCAACCATATTATTAAAAAAATTAATCCTACACGTAGAGAAGTTGATAGTTTACTGTCAAATAAGACTAGAGATGAGAATTGAGAACCGATTCTTTTGTAGAACCGGTTCCCAGTGACTCGATTCCAAGGAGTTGTTTGTCTGTCTCTTTGACGATTCCGCGAAAGGCCCGTCCATGCTTCACATGTCCATGTGGGTGCGCGTTGGTCCGCATGACGTAAAAATCGTCATGAATTCCTGTCCGCACAAGTTTTTTTTTTTTCTTTTATTATTTTTTTTCTTCCCCATTCTTCCGTGATGGTTAATAACGGAGATTAATTAAAACATTGGGATTATTGCAGGACTGGCGGAGATGCAGATATTAGATCGGAGTTTGGGTCTGAATGGAGGAAATACAGTTCATCCAGGAGCGACAGGATTAACCATCACTTTCTCCAAGGCTGAGTTTAGGAGCTCTGGCTTTTCTGTTTCACTGTCATATAGTGAATATATTTCACAGACATATATTCATCCACCTCTGACAGCTGCGGGGGGATTTTTTTAATCAGCTACACCTTGGTGAGACGGCGCTATTCATCCAATCAGAGAGCTTTATTTCGAGGGTGTGGACAGCTCTACTCGGAGCTGATCGGCGCCTCTCGGAGCACCACACACCACAGGATTTGCAATCGGAAATATTAAACATGTTCATTATCTACGATCTCCCCTTTCGACGCCTCCCGAGAGGCTCCGACCGGGAAACATCTCTCGGAACACACCGCACACTACACGAAGATCGGACCCGAACTCATTTGCATACTCCCGACAATCGGACCCTGTCGGCCTCGATCGGGAGGAGAAGATTGGGGCAAAATTCGGCCCGATTATCCTGGAGTGTGTGGAGGCCTTTAGGCAAGACACTGAACCCTAAATTGCCCCCAGTGGACGGACTGAGCGCCTTGCATGGCAGCCGCCTCCACTGGTGTGTGAATGAGTGAATGTAATGATATTACAGTATAAAAGCGCTTTGGGGTCTGTTAATGCAGAGGAAAAGTGCTATGTACCATCGTTTGAAAGCAACAATCAAGCAAGAGCAAGAGTCTGAGGGGTCTGCGCTTGGTGAGTTTCTAACAGGAAAAGACGTTTTCGTGTGTGTTTGCGTGTAGAGAAGCTAAAGCTAAAGAGCTAAAGCTAACCCTTAGAGATGCTCACGCAGCTCTGATTGGTTGAATTCACTGTCAGTCAAAGTCCACAGGGGGAGAGGCGGGATTTTCAGTGAAACAGAGCGTTTTCTCTTCCGGGTTTCAGAATTAACCTCCAAAAATCCTTTAACACAAAATGACTTTTCCTTAGCACCACAAATAAACTAAACTTGAAATAGTTTAACCTTAAATAGTTATTTACCCATCAAAAACACCCCCAAAGCAGTTTTTTCCTTCCTGCCTGTGTGTTTGAGCTTTCCTTGTTTTTCTCCTGTTGAGGCAGCCCCTCCCGCACCGTGAAAATGCTCTGTCTGTTCTAGTGAGCAGCAGAGCGCTCCCAGAGCCTGCCCTTCCTCCCCTCCCAGCTGCAGGCCCTCGGTTGTGAAACGGCCAAGCCAATCAGCGTTGCCGCTTTTTGTTTTCAAGTTTTTTGGCGACTTCCAGTGGCTAAACCGAAGTGACGCTGTTGCTGCGTGTAGCGGAGATTAAGGAGATAAACTTTAACCATCGTCTGAAAGCTGCAATAAGTGAAGTTAGAGCCAAAACACCAAGTATTACAACAAGAGCAAGAGTTTGCGCTTGGTGAGTTTCTAACAGGAAAAGACGTTTTTTCGTGTCTTTGTGTGTAGAGAAGCTAGAGCTAACGAGCTAAAGCTAACCCTTAGAGAAGCTAACGTATTTTGATGACGTATTTGTTTTGAAGCGCTGACTGGTTGAAGTACGCTGTCAGTCAAAGTCCATAGGGGGACCTCAGGGACCCGGTGTCAACAGGAGTTGTGCCAAGGTACTTACCCCCGACAGAAAGTGTATCCCCTATTTGCGGGATGGGACTCCACGCTAAACAATGACAAGTACTGTCATACAGATTGTAGTATGGATGTAGTGAGTGTTACCATTTTCCTGAGCTGTTTTTCTTAAATGTACAGTATATAATTAATATAAATCTGTTAAAAAAAAAAATCTGTATCCCCCCTGGAGAATGGTCAAATCATAAACTACCAAAATCAAATTTATTTTGTGATCATTTCTGTTCAAGAGTGATGATATTGGAGTGTTTCAACGGACTAGCTGACTTCTTCCCTAAGCTACAGGGGGGTACAAATTATTTCAGGGGATACACTTTCTACCGGGGGTAAGTACCTTGGCACAACCCCGGGAGAGCATGAAGTTTGTTTGCAGAAAGGAACCTGATTGGTCCAAAGTGTGTCACATGACATGAGAGAGATACAGCCACAGAGAGCCCTGATCATTCAAAGGCAGCTTTTAAACTCAATGGAAGTTCAGACCTCTATTGAAATGCTATTTACAGTTAGATACGAAATTTGAATGGTGCCTTTTTCACACATTCCAAAAAAATGTGATTAATTTAGTGTTTCCTGTTTGTATTTTTTTTCATCAAGTGTTAATTAATGTGTTCAGTTTCATAATAAACAACTGAACATGCATCTTAAAGTTCCATTCAGAGACAGTGACATATTTAAACACATTTTTCAAAGGTAAAGCAATAGTTAGTTTACCAAGTAATTAGTTCGCAGCAGAAACTAAATCTGCTGGAAAACAAGAAAGAATTTTTTTTTTTTTTTTTAAAGTCAGCAAAACATACCTGAGCAGGTGAGTTTCAGGGTGTGAGGGGATCTCCATGATACCACACAGTTCCATAGATCAGATTGAGATTGAACACATTCTGAGTCGATTATCCACATAGATTGCTGTGACACATCAGCTGGTTGTACAGAAACAGCAGAGCCACAGTTCAGATGTTCACAGATGAGAGCTGCTGTCTTCATGGTGAAGTCATCGTTCTGCACAGGTCTCTGTTCAGCAAGATATTTCAGCTCCAGACTTCCTGCACAGCGACTGGCTCCTCCCACCAACCTGAACTCATTGACCCCTGAACACAGAGCAGAGAAAGAAGAGAGAGAGGATGGAGTGAGAGTGAAGAGAAGAGCAGTGGAAGCTGCAGCTCCTCTTCTACCTGAGCAGGTGAGTCCAGCAGCTTTACCAGGTGAGCAGCTGCTTCTAGCTGAGCCTGAGCTTCTACAGTCCAGCAGAGCAGACTCATGGCCTCCACACTGGAACTCTGGGCTCCACCTGGGAGTCTGCACGTCTCCATAGAGCGCCCCCTGCAGGACTGAAGGAGCCCCGCAGCCCAGCTCCCGACACACCACCTGTGCATCCTGCAGGTCCAGGTCTGCTTCACACACTGAGGACCAGGTCTGGTCAGACGGGTTAGTCTTCACCTGCAGTCTGCCTGAACAGCGACTGGATCCATTCAGCAGCCGCACCGAGTCTGAACACCAGGGTTGGGGAGGAACGCAGTACATGGAACAGAGTTACGTAGATAGGATACAAAATAAGTGTAACTGTAATCCTTTACCGTACATGAAAAGTAAAGTGTCATCTGGTTTCAGGTATATCTGATAAAAACATAGATCAATGATCAGGATTACACTTGAAAATCAGATTGAATTACAAATGAGCTGTCCACATTGCAACACTTTACAGCACAAACCATAACAGTACCATAGAGTATCAAGAGTCAAAGTCACAGATATATAACGAGCAGTAATGGCAGTAACTGCTTCACAGTTTTACTCCAGACCGTCTGAATGTAGACCGCCACTCTCAGGACCCTTCCTTCCAGACCTCCACTGTAAGGACTCCTCCACCATCGGTCCTTCAGTCTCAGGACTGGAAGTTGATACAAAGCCTTTCAAAATTAAAGCAAGAATACGGTTTATTCATTGGGGCTTTATTTAAAATTGACTATACCTCAAGTCAGCTACATATTTTCCAGTTTTCCATGTGACCATGCTGTAATTCTTGGGGGGTTATTTTATGTCTAAATATGTAATTGTCAATTATGTACATTGTTCAATTAAAATGATTTTAGTATTTCTATTATGTTTCCATTATAACTGGATAAATTCAAGAAAATCAGGATCAACATAAAAGTAACATGAAAATACAAAACGGCATTACCAACGTGGGTTATTCTGCTGATAATCAATGCAAACTGAAGTACAGCTGTTGTTATGATCCCCTTAAAACAGTCTTACTTATTACTGCATTATTTACTCCAGGCAGTATTTTCCTTTAACTGGTTAGAAGGACAGCTGCTAGTTTAGTTTGCTCTACATATTGGTTTTCTACATATTGGTTTTCAAATAATACATCAGTGTAACTCCACCCTGTGAGGGCAAACTGGTTCAACACTCTAACCTATTTGACTGTTGTTTGCTTCAATACTATTATTGTAATGCAGCCTCCTGCTATGTTGGAGCCATGTATTGATTTGCTTGTCATTCTTTTATATAGGCATATAGTATATTATGCATTTACAATTCTCACACCTCATAATTCATTCAACAATTCCTTGATATTGTTCATGCTGCTCTTACCTTGAGCTGTCAGACCAATGCCAATGGAGGTTTAAGGGCTGATTAACTTACATGGATCTATTCAATTCATTGAATGACTGATTATCTAGTTACATGACGCAGAAAGACAATAACCTCTGTTCCAGGAGAAAACAGCATTTACATACCAAACTTTCTGACTTTCTCTTTGCACTCGCAGTATGCTATGGATCCTCTCTGGTCTTTAATCTCTTGTCTCTTTTGTCTTCAAGAGACAAAAACTTAAAATTACTTCTTTGTCATCTTCATCAACAGATGATGATGACAAAGAAGTAAATCGACCTTGTCGTCTTGACACTTCGGCGGGAAAATGATCAATACATGCTTCCAGTATTTTCATTTTTATTTTTCAAAGTTTCGTATCAACTTCTGGACTTGACAGTGGGGACCTGTCTGCAAGGAAGGATCCTGAGAGTGGAGGTCCAGGTTTGTTTGTTTTTTTTCTTGTTTTTTTTTTTTTTTTTCTTTTTGGTTTTTAATTGCTGGACCTGGCAGGGGGACAGAAAGTGAAAGAAACAAACAAGCAAACAACAACAAAATGGGGTGTAGAGAAGAAAGTGGGCGCAAGGATACAATGTTTTTTTTCTTTTTTTACTCCAGATAATCGGCTACTTCACCGACATAAAGATATGACAGAGGGCATTCTACAGACTTTTGTTGGAGAGTATAAGTGGTATTAAACTAAGGGGTGTAAACTGAGGATCCAGGTATGAAATTACAAGTGAATCAGGAGAGGCCTACTGCCTAATGCAGATCACCATTAGTCAAACCCACCACAAGAAAACGAGGTTAACCGAGTCCACAGGTAGAATGTGAAGAGTGATTAAAGATCAGTGTGATCATGCAAATGTGATAGTGATCATGCATATATGACCACTGACCCCTGAGAAGACCAGAAGCAGGCCAGAGAGGCCCTCAGGGCCCAGATAACCGGTGGCCATCCGAGAGCCCAGATCCGAGCTGCTCCCCCAGGCAGATGTCCACGCACCGGTCCAGACGAGGGCAGAAGAAAGCTCTGGCCGGGACCCCCAGTAGCTATGGGGCCTGGGACCCAGGGAGCCAAGACTGGCGGGAGCGCCCCCCATGCTCCAGCCATCTACCCCCAGATCTAGGGCATCACAACCCCTCAAATCGCACACGCACACGCACACACACTTAACCCAAACACACTCACATTCCCGCATCATCCATCCATCATGTCCTGTGGGTGACCCCCCTGAAAGGCAAGGGAACACTGTGGGGTTCAGTGGGCTTCAGTTCAGTGGGGTTCACATCCAGGATACAAATAAATGTAACCGTAATCCATTACAGTACATAAAAAAAATATGTAATCTCGTATCTGATAAAAACACAGATTAAAGATTGGGATTACTTTTGAAAATCAGACGGAATATAATTGAATTACAACATACATACGCGTCGCATACATTGTGACATTTTTCAGCACTTTACGGCATTTTATGGCACAAACCGCCACACCATAGATCGTTAAACAATAGACGCTGTAGATTTATAAAGGATAGACTTTGGGCCGCCCAGGGCATTGCAAAGATGTCAGACTTATATGATGAAAACGAAACCCTTATGTCTTTTGAACAGTTAAAAGCAAAATACAATATTCCTATAAAACATTTTTTTAAATACTTGCAGCTTAGAAATTTTATTCTTTCCAGGCAGAAAAACAATCTGACACTCCCAACTTTAACTACTCTTGAAGACTGTGCTTTGAGGGGGTTACACTCTAAAGCCCAGGTTTCAATTCTGTATCGGATCTTTGTAAGCAAATCCAAAGAATCATCTATTCAGTCTCTTCAAGCATGGAGAAAGGATTTATCTGAAGGAGTAACAGAGGAAGAATGGTCACAAGCTTGCGTATTAGCTCAGACCCAATCTATTAATACTAATTCAAAACTGTTACAATTTAAATGGTTGAGCAGGTTATACATTACACCTGTTAAACTACACCGATTTAACCCCTGCATACCCGATTTCTGTGTGAAATGTGGGGATCAGAAAGGCACACTTTTTCATTGTATGTGGGAGTGTCAGCATGTTCTATCTTTCTGGGGAAAAGTGGTAAATCTTGTGAGTGAAATTATAGGCAGGAAAATTCCTCTATCTCCTAAAATGTGTCTGTTGAATATTTATCCAAAAGAATTTGTGGTTTCTAAAAAAGTGAAATCTTTGCTAAATATATGTTTACTAGAGGCTAAAAGGTGTATTGCTTCATCATGGAAATCAGAGACTGTTTGTACAGCTTCACAGTGGATGAAGGGATTGACTTTCTATCTTGCTTTGGAAAAAATAAGCTACACAGCAAAGAACAGACTTGACAAGTTTCAGGAAATATGGACTCTCTTCTATAAATTTCTTGAGAAAAATAACATATCTGTTGATGGCTGGATGGATGACTGCTGACTTTCTTTGATTGGTTTTTTCTGTTCTAAATGAGCAACTGCCTTCCACTATAGTTTCTAATGTCTTTACTGTTATTTCATTCGGTTATTAGAAATGAGGTGCCTCGCTGTGTGTTGCGTGTTTTCTTTTTTTTTTTTTTTTGTTTTTTTTTTTTTTTTGTTTTGTTTTGTTTTTGCTGTTGGTCTGTTTTTTGTATGTTTTGTTAAAATAACAAAAAATTAATAAAAAAAAAAGGATAGACGCCGCATCGACAGCTATCTTGGAGCAGCCTCCCGCTCTCCTGATATGTTTAACCGTGAATGAAACAAGCGTTGCCATGGATTTTACCACCTGCTGCTGGAGTCATGGCTGCTCCCAGGGAGAGAAGCTCTTCCTCTGGCAGGAAACTTAGACACCATTTTGTATTTAAGTCAGATGAGGCCCAGAAATTCTCGGCACGATGTAAATTCTGCCTCCCAGTCAGAGCCAGATTAAGACCCTGATGTGTCCCTGGGCAAGTTCTTTCAAAGTGCCCCCTCTAAACTAAAATTCTGACGCCTACAAAATCCTAAAGCACTTATTGCCCCCCAAAACACACATTTAGTGTTAGAACAGGAGAAAATACCCTAGTCTAAGCTGATCTATGAGCCCTCCGGTTGCATAGAAAGTAACCCACTTTTTGACTCAAAGAAAGCAACCACTCTGAAAACGTCAAATACTGTACTTGTAAAAATCTTGAATTTGGGTAAACATATAAAGGAGGCTAAATAACAGGGACAGTGATACTGAAAGCAGTTCAAAACTTTTTGCTTTGATTATTTCATTGCAGTCACAGTTCATGGACAAAAAAAAAAAAAAGATAAAATCTGAAATAATCAGCAATTTGCCTGAAAATGCTCAAAGCATTTTCATGACAACATAAAGTCATTCTCACAACAAGAAAAAGGACTAGTTCAGAATTCTAAGAGAGACAATTATTTTTACATGTCCATGTTTCTTAAGTGCAATTTTGCAGTACATAAAAAAATAATAATCTAATCACGAGTTAACAAATGTATGGGAAATGCTCATAAGTGCAAACATAAAGCCCATGACATGTGGACCATTATTGTTTACAACCACTTTTTATCGGTTCAACCCGGTTACAAGAGTAAGTTCACTTCTTCTCTTTTACTGAAAAAACGGTGCATCGCATCATTGAACATAATACCACGTCCTGCCGGCTTTTTCTCACAACATGCAGAGAGAGCCTGCACTTCAGGGGCCCCTCTTCTTCTGTGGTGTCTGTGTAAAATAAGGTTGAACATGCAAACAGCACACCTAGTGGCATGAAGTGCAAATGCAGTCATGGCGTCGTATGGCCGAATATTGGCTGTGTTCGAATCCGCATACTGCCTACTACATCCTTCCATACTCATATTATCCATCCTGCATCCTGCTTACTCAGTCCATCAAACAGTATGCAAAGTGTTTACACTACAGCATACTACATAATAACCCACAATGCATTGCACTCCTCCCTGAGCAGAAATCGACCGGCTAAAGCTGATTTCACTTTCGCTCTAAACTCTTCAAATGTATAACTTCATCAAGATTTTTTTGTAAATTAGGTGACAAAGTGGTGGTTTAGAGCCCAAGTGTGTCGTTTATTTGTCCGAATACCAGCCGTTTATAATTTTGTTTGGACGAATTCGGCGAAATTCAAGCCAGCCGCAGTGAGCAACGCACTTCCGGTTATTTTCACCAAAATAAACCACCCCTTTCCCTTTCTCATGCAAAAAAAACCTCAGTGATAAATCTGTGCTTTTACTTTGAAAACAAGAAGCCAATCTTTCAGCAATATATCTCGCTTAACATCACCGTTTGGACCGGTGTCCCGTTAACGGACCAGTTATGATGCTTTACCGACGGAGAGTTTTTTCAGCTCTTCAATAAAGATCGGCTCGCCGTCTTCGGTACATCATGGTCGCTTTCAACATGGACTTGTTGTCAGATGTGTTTTTTTTTATATATATAGGGCTGCACGATTATGGCCAAAATGATAATCACGATTATTTTTGTCAATATTGTAATCACGATTATTCATCACGATTATTCATTATGTTATGTAAAACATACCTTTTTATTGCATTTTTTTGTGTCAAATTGAAGATGTGCGTCTTCAGCACTTCAGCGAAGTCTGGTGTGCATGCGCACATAATTGAAGATGTTTTAATTAGAATCTAAACAACTATTTAGAACCATGTCAATGTTGTGAACGATCGCTTTCCCTTAGAAACGAACATATAGACGCGCCGACTGTGAGTTTTTACAAACGTTTGACCAGACCTCTGTTCTGAAAAGAGCCGGATTATGACTTTGGAACCTGAACGCCTCACAGCTGAGCGACCGTCACTTGCTGCATTCTAACCCCTGAGAGCAACACGATGATCACTGAACAACAAGCTGAAGATAAAACAACAAGAGAACAGTAAACAGCCACGCTAAACCCAGAAATGAAACCTACCAGAACAATGATTCCCTCTTTCTCTCCAAGCCGCTGCTACGCCGCTCACATCCTGAACTGTCCGTCAATAACAGCTTTTCCCGTTCTGTCCGAGACGCTCAGCATTTACATCTTCTTTCCACCGGTACAGAAGTTGAGATGCGTTCCATCGACTGATGTTTGAGCATGAAGGAATCGTTCAAAGCCAGCTACTTCATCGGTGGCTAACAGCTAAGCTAACAGCTGACTGAGACACCGCAGTGGCGTCCATCAGCAGCTACTTTTACGGAGTGTCCCTGAAGGCAGCAGGAGCTACACGGCTCAGGTCGCCCCCTGGTGGTTGGCTGATTGTTGGATTAAAAAAGTGCTTGATTTGACACGCAACAGAGCCCGTTTATTCAATTTAAAAATCGCCACGATCATCTAAATTTAATCGCAGCAGCCAAAATCGTGATCATGATCAAAATTCGATTAATTGTTGTTGGGGACGCACTGATGGACAGACCCAGCTAAGGCATGACCCGGAGTCATGTTGTCTGCGAATACTGTCCCCCGTCATGAAGGAGACATGACCCCCGCTGTGGTGGAGACGCAGCAGACTTTGAAGCTCTCTAGAACAAAGAGAGAAACTTCTTCCTCTCAGCAGGAGGCCACTGCCATCTTGTTCCCCAGAACCTGAGATGGCTGCCCATCTCCTCCACCATGTGCTCAGAACAAAGAAACCCACATGTAATGGCCTTATCTCTCCTCACAGAACAAAGAAGTCAGATAAGGGTGCAATACCACTGCCAACCTCACGAGGGCGCTCGTGAGGCTCCTCCCCAGAGCAGCGGAGGGAGGACTCAGATCGCCTTCTGATTGGCTGAGCGACCGCCACTCAAAAGTGGAGATCCCGCCCTCCATCTTCAGAGTTCTAAAAGAATTTTATCCAGGAAGGACGCACAGCCGTCCCTCCAACGGATTATATCCGGTACCTAACGGACCCGCTGGCCGGGACTTTTGGGACCAGTTTCTCTTCACCGGTGAAGCCCCTTCTCCCAGCGGAGCAGAACGGCAGGGACTCCCCCGGAGCAGACCGAAGACACCGGCCGGACCACGGCTCAGAGCTCCTCCGTTCTCCTCCCCCTGCAGCCAAAACCCAACTGAGGACCCGGACAGAGGAACCGGGACTTCTTCTTCCACGTGGATCTCTCCAAGAGCCTGAGGTTCTGTTGGACGCAACAGAACCCGATCGAGATCAGAGCGACGGCTTTGATCTCCCCACCGAACACCTCATCAGCCACAGGACCCACAGCGGCGGAGAGCCGCTCGTTAAAGCCCCATCACACAAGGTTTGAGACCTGGGCAGACTTTAGGCAGCTTAGATAGTGGTGATGATTCAATGCTTGTGTGTTTTTATTGTGAACCAGGACTGAAGCCGTTCATGATATATGCATTGCTGTTTCCGTTGTTTCCTTCCTTCACCTTGCTCCGTCTCTCTCTCTCCTCGTGCGCCCCTGTGCGCACGTTCACGAGCACGCGCTTCCTCCCCACAACCCGCAAGATGCTGGCTCGCCCTGCATCTGTGCGTGTGAGGTAGGAAGACAGGCTCATCTTCCTCCGCCTTTCCTCTTTACTAACCCGAGAGTAGTATTTGAACAGCGCGGTAGACCTCGAGTCGAGAGCACGCACGCGCGCCACTCGCCCGCTCGCTCTCTCTCTCTCTCTCACTCTCTCACTCCGCCCCTCCCCGCTACCCCTCCCGTGGTAGCCGGACAGGGACCGTCGCCCCGCTCCCCCTCAGTTCGCGGAGCCCAGACCCGGGACCGGAGAGACTCCCCCGCTCTCTCATCCTCTCTCCCTCTCTCTCTCATCTACGCAAGCGTGGATCGCGGGGTCCACAGATGCGCCGCCCGTCGGGCGTTCCCTCATCCTCTCTCTCCCTCTCTCTACCGCGAATGCGGACACCCACGTGCAGACTCCTCAGCGATCCGGACATTCACGAACACCCGAGCGTGACCCGAGTCACGCCTACTTCGTGAGTGACTCAGGATCGACTCCTGTCGCTTAGGGTGGCCCTCTGCCACACACACACACCCACGCTCACGCCCACAATCACACACACACACACACACACACACACACACACACACACACACACACACACACACACCCACAGGACTTGCAAGTTTGAATGTTTTGTTTTGTTGATCATGTGTTAATTAGTAATAGACATTGTTAATAAACGCTCATTAACTGAACTGAACGATTCATGCTTCTTTGTGGATGTCTTGTGACAAATGCCCATGGTTGGACAGTCTATGCGCGATCTCACACCTTCTCTGATAATTTAACGGTTGTTTATCCAAAGATTAACATCCATCTTAAATTATCTTTCCATCTTTGAGACTGAAAATTGGTAATGAATGTTCCTCTGACGAGGTGGTGCCCCGGAATTATCAATTAAATAACCCACAGGTTTATTTAATGCATAATTCACAACTTCCCTCAGCTCATTTTCTGTAATTTACCCATTTCCAGTAATTGGTAATTTGCGGCATTATTGATTAATTAATAACACCTTGTTAATCAATAAGTTAATGGTTAAATCACTCGGTGGTCTACTCCATTCCCAAATAGCTGATTATTTAACATTATTAACGAATAAATAACCATTTATTCTGATTAATAATAATTGATGTTGGGTTAAATTACTTGGTGCTTCACTTTAAACAGTTTATTATGCCATAATTGATTGTTATTGGTGATCCACTGTTAATGGCCTGCCATTATTAATTGGTAAATCAAAATTTACCCAAATTAATAAGTAACTAAATTACCTAAAGTAATCCATTACTCTCAGTAATCAATACTTTAGTAATTTATTCCCAATTACCAATCGTAAACCCCAACATTGTGCAGCCCTATATATATATATATTTTTAATCAATGTCAATCCAATCAGAAATCTCGTAACATAACATACCTACGAGCACAAAAATTGGAGGGAAAAATATATCTAGAAACATACTCAGCTTGCTAAATGTACATCATTAAGAAACAATCATTGTGAACTGAATAAAGTTTATTCAAATTTCCGTTGCGTTGCATCTTGGGCAATTTTAGTATGAGTAGTGAACTCACGATGTCTACTCAACATTTCTAGCGAATGCAGTATGCATCCGGGAACTTCTCGCATACTCAAAATCGCATACTGCCAGTGTAAACACACTGCATACTCAATAAGTTAGTATGAGTAGTAGGTAAGTATGCGGTTTCGAACACAGCCGTTGACTGCATGTAATGCATCACGTTGATGCAAGCCGGGTAGTCGTGGGGCCCCATTAGGTAGGTTCCAGACGTGTCATTGTAGATTATCCGGGGATTTCAAGTTGTGTCGCTGATATCTGCCGTCTGTCGGGGCCCTCCTACGAGCAACTAACCGCTGAGCACTCAGAAAGGGCCCCATGAGGGGGATTTTCGACATGCTGTCGTTGCAGCGTCTACTGTAGCGCCTTTAATTTGTCATTGAAATTTACTGATGTCAGCCGTCCCTCGGGGCCCCCTTCAGCTCGGGGCCCTAGCCAGTAGAGGCGCCTCTGGCTGGAGAGAAGCAGCTGCTGCTCATTCCGCCTCGGATTTAAACAAACAAACAAATAAACAAAAATCCTCGGCAGTAGAATTCACCACAAGAGGGCCCGTGGGTTTTCATAATCCACCAACCCTTTGTAAGTTACGCCTCTGCTCTGGTTATGCGGCTACTGCTGTGTGTCCCTGTAGGTCTCGGGCCCCTGGGCAATTGCCCAGTTGCCCTAATGGTTAATCCGGCCTTGCTCCCAGCTGTGAAAATGCTCTCAGCGTCCAGGGATTCATCATCAAACCTGAAGAAACATCTACAGGTATGAAACACACCCGAACTCACAGTGAAGCTAAAGTGTTCTTAGCCTGCCAGCTTAACCTGTCAGGGACCTGCTGCTGAGAACCACAGCCTCCCCAGCCTGAACTCAGAAGAATCTGATGGAGGCAATATTACTGCAGCCTTGATGGAGGATTTACTGGAGACTGAACGTTTCCTTCGGTCACTGAGGGATTAATGAACTCTGAACTCTTAACTCTTGAAAAAATACTCTGCATGGCATACCTGAACACAAAATACTGCTTCTCACTACAGCATTACAGTTATACAGCAGATTGAGTATATGATATAAATGTCTCTTAATCATTGTCAATGCGGCTCCTGGTGCTGCTGGTGTTCTGTAGAACTACTGGAGGAACAAAGTTTGAGCTGATGGAGCTGATCCTGAGTCAGAAAGACAGAAAGTCAGATTCTCAGTAGGTTAGAGTTTAAAGGTCATTCTGTTGGCATTAATTGGGGCGAACACACAGAGTTCAGCAGAGCATTTCGTGTTTGCTTTATGTTGTTGTCAATGACACATTGTAATTGTCTATGTCTTTATTTTTATGTTTGCTGGTGAAGTCATCTAAAAGTAATCTGGTGCATTACTTTTTAATTGAAGGAATTAGAGTAATTTACTGATTACATTTTTTGACATGTAACTTGTAACTGCACCAAATTACAATTTTAAAGTAACCCTCCCAACCCTTGTGACAGAGATACAGCCCTGATCATTCAAAGACAGCTTTTAAACTAAATGGAAGTACAGACCTCTATTGAAATGCTGTCTACAGTCTGATACCTTAAAGGAGTCATATTATGCAAAATTCACTTTAAAAGGTGTCTTATTTAAAAAAAAAACACACCTCATTTCGCTTCTGCAAGGTCGCTCTGCTCGTCCAGCCACATTTATCTGTAATTTACAGTACTTCCAGCAAGGATGGTTTGTTTTTGATCTCAAATGAGTGCTTTTCTTCATCCAATAGTTCCTTCTGTTTGGTTCATTCTATATAAAAACAGTAATTTCCGCGTTTGCTACTGTCTGGGACCCTGTTGAGCTGATTCTCTCCTCCCGAGGCAGCGGAATAACAACATACAGGAAAAAGTTTACGTCCGTGAGGTCGTGCACTGTTTTTTATTTTGAAACTTCCGATGCAACTTCCTGTAAGGTGCTTTCTTAACGACAGCTAATTTATGAGGTGGGCGTGGCCAGATGCGTTCAAATTCATCACGGAAAATAGGCTGTCAAAAACAGGCTGTTCTGAAGAAGGCTCCTCAGAGCCACTTTTTAGACTGCTCAAACCCCGAACATAGGACGAATTTGGGGCAAACAAACTTATATACTATGTTTTTAGGTGTCTGTGACCTATATGACGCGACTGAAAAATAACATAATAGGTCCACTTTAATTCGACTGCTGTCTCTCCTCATGTCATCACTAAGGCTGTCACTTTAACGCACTAATTTAATTAATTCCATGCAAATTAATCCGTTCTAAAATTTATTGCACGATAAATTATAGCACATGAACATTTTAATGTTGGCCCTTTGAATCACCAATACATGGCAGTGGTATGTCACTTAACGTCATCTGTCGAAACAATCTAAACTGCGGTGACAACAGGAATGGACTCCATGGACCCTGTGAGAGAAGCAAGCAAATCTTTGCTAGGACCTTTGAATTTACAAGAAAAAAAAAATGAAGACGGGACAGACAACCAAATCACGGTTATTTGTAGCTTATGTAAAAAAAGAATTTTCTCATCACTGAAGCTGCTCCAGCCTGACGTATCATTTAAACGCCAAACACGTCGGGACAAGTTCCACCGTTAATGTTGCGAGTGCTACTGTAAGCTCACTGCACCAGCCCACGCTTACAGAACTTCAGAAACGAATGAGCAAAGCCACCACAGAAAAACTGTCGAAACTCAATTGGAAAGTGGGTTGCTGGTGACCGCAGGCCAATTTCAATCGTGGAAGACGAAGGGCTAAATGAGGCGTTTCAGATAGCGTCGTCGGATGTAACTTTCAAGCTACTTTCAAGAACGACAGTGATGAAAAATATTCACCAGTTGTACAGCGATGCGCAAAAGAAGAACTGTTGGCAGGGGCCCCACCACGTCGCATTAACGGGGGATTACTGGACTTCGGTGAGCAATCATAATTACTTGGAAGTCACAGAACACCTAATTGACCATTAGTGGAAACTTAAGTTTTTTCCGTGAGCAAAACGGTGACCCGTCATTACGCTGATGCATGTGTTGAGTAGTTTGATGCTGTAACAAAAGAATGGGAAATCAAAAATAAAGTAACAACCATAGGAATCGATAGTGGTCGCTGCAGCACGCCGGCTGCCTTTCGAGCACATTCCATCTGCTGTACACATGCTGCAAAGAACTATCACAGTCTGCCTTGAGGACAGCGGCTTTGACACGGCCCTGGCAAAGTTCCACAAACTAGTAGGGCATTTCAAGCAAAGCCCTGCGAGTACAAAAGAACTTCACCTGCGGACAAGCCAGAGAGCCCCTGATGCCATGTGAGAGACTCTTTTCCATTGCAGGTAACGTCATACAAAAGAAGAGGGCAGCCGTACACTCAGACAATGTAAACAAGCTTGTCTGTCTTAGCAACTGGCTCAAGAAGACAGAGTTGACAGATTCTGTAATGTTAACTGTTGCCCCCAGATCCTGCAGTGGGCTTTTGGGTATGAGTTGTTATGCACCAGATACTGTAGCTTGTGATTTGTATCACCCTCCTGGAAACATTGTCATGTCTGTCATGGCTTTTTGTTCTTGATGTTGCCTTATTTAGAGGCATGCTGTTCTTTCAGTATTTTGAATTGAGTGAGCTAATAAAAATAAGATTTTACAAATAGTCTGTTTTTAGTGCATTCATTTGATTAGTCATGCACTACAATTTTGTGATGTCCTAGAATTCACATTCTTTATTTGGGAACTGAAGCAGATATCAGATGAAAAACGTGATTATTTAATTACAAATGTGGTGATTAATTAAATTTTTTTTAATCACTTGACTGCACTAATTGTCACAAAACATTTGAATAGATTGATAGTGCGTTCACACCGGACGCGTTGCGGGCTTCATGAGCGGCGCTTTTCTATGCAAAGTCTATGTGGACGAGCGTCGCAGAGCGGCAGAGGGCGGGGCGGCGCGTCAGGAGCGTCGACTTTCGAGCATTTCGAGCGTCGATGCCCACGACGCGCGTCCCCGGCGTCAGGAGCGTCGCTTTTTGAGAGCCTGGAAAACTGGACTTTCGACGCGCTGCCGCTGGGCGTCAACCAATCAGAGACGATCCCTCAGGTGCTACGTCACTATGAGTGATCCGAGGACCGATGCGGGCCAGCCAGTGTTGCCAACTTGACGACTTTCTCGTTAAATCTGGCGACTTTTTTTGTCAAAAGCGACTAGCGACAAATCTAGCGACCTTTTTTGATGCTCTGGAGACATGACAGGACGTCTCGTTCCTGTCGTTAATGAGCAGCGGGTGCTGCCGTGAGCCCCTCCCCCATCCCAAAGCACTCACAAGCGGTCAGTCTCAGCAGCAGCCCCCTGCTGCAGTCAGAGCAGAGAGGAGTAGACCAGCCAATAGCGACTTTTCCAATGACGACGCGGTCTAGCTTTATTTAACAAATAAAGCCGAGCCACTCTCCAGATGCGATCCGCCATAGCTGGAAACAGAAATCAGCCTCCTGCACGCCAATAAACTGACGCGCGTCGCGAGCTTTGTGACCACCTGGTGTCAAGCGTCATGCTTGAAGCGTCACAAGCGTCAGCTTCGAGGCGTCCCAAGCGTCGACGACGCCCGCCACGCGTCTGGTGTGAACGCACCATAATGGAGTGTTTTCTGTTGGTAAATTATTCTGACAAGTGGTCATTTATTTCATTCATCATATGTTTATAAGATTTATAAGAAAAAATGAGTAGTTACTAAACGTAACTCCAGTTCTACGAGTGTGTGCGTGCCCACCTACGGGCTTCACTATTGGTACTCATCTCTGGCACCAGCCAACCACTGAGAAAAATCCAAAACCGACGCGCCAATCCCCTACACGCGCTGGCACACTGCCACCCCTCAGTCAGTCAGTCAGTCATGCTCCTGCGTTGGGGCTGGTGTCCCGTCCCATTGCGTAGAGCCGACCAGAAAAACCAGGTGTTTCCAATACAGGCGATCTTGTGCCAGCAGGTCTGCATCCTTCACGGTAATTCCATGTTGTCGGAGGTCGTCCACAATCAAGTCGAGCCATCGAGTGCAGGGCTTGCCTCGTGGTCGTCTCCAGCCTGCGGCCTTAGGGTCAAACTTCAGAATGGCTCTTGTTGGGTGGTCAGGGGGAAGACGAAGAACATGCCCGAACCAGCGGATGCAGCGTTGTGCAGCCAGGCAGGAGGCTCTGGGCTGGTTTGTGCTGGCTCTGAGTGCTTCGCTGGATATTCGCTGTGGCCACCTAATGTTCTCGATGGTTCTGAGAGCCCTGCTATCAAAGCCATCTATTCTTGTGGCCTGGGTCTTATTTAAGGGCCATGTTTCAGAGCCATATAACAGAATGGAGAGTATGGTGGTGTTCTAGATTTGGAGCTTCGCCATGCATGAGATGGCTTGGTGCCACCAGAGTGATTTCCAGAGAGACTGCAGGGCAGAGGCTGCCTGAGCTCTCCTGCGGAGAATCTCTGGTTTAAGATCCCCGTTATCTGTCACTGTGGCTCCCCTCCCTCTGGGTCTTGGCCTTGATGTGGCAAGGGGGCTTGTGCGTTCCAGTGATCCTGGAGAGCGATACCGTCTGGAGCTTGCTCCTGGTAGAGTCACCCTTGGTGGGACGGTCTCCAGGTAGATTCCAGACAAACAAAGACCCCAGTGAGGTGGCAGGCCCACCAACCGACTACCCTGTGGAGGGCTAACAACTCACCCATGAGAAACCCCCTTCTGGTATGAAACTGATTAGAAAAATAAGCCCGACTACCCAACACTGTAACAGACCCCAGCCACGTCCCTCATCAAGGGGATATAATCAGCGCACGCCTGCTCCACTTCCTTCCTCTGAAACAGCCAGTAGAAAAGGAAGTAAGACAGCTGGGCCTGCAGGTAGGTGGGCACGCACACACTCGTAGAACTGGAGTTACGTTTAGTAACTACTAATTCTACTTTGTGTGGTGCTAAGCCCACCTACGGGCTTCGCTATTGGTACTCACCAAGGCGGAGGCTGTAGGGATGAATGTACTCCCAGCTGGCGTGCTGACAGGATTGGCACGGGAAAAAGGAAGTAGGCAGGCCGTACATCCAGAACAGCCACATCAACTTGCAAGACACCAGCGGCAGGCAGCCTCGCACTGAGGCGCTGCCCACAGACATGCCTAAGCACCGTAACAACGGCACACACATGCCGGCGGAGACAAAGTCACAATGGCAGGTGGTAAACACACCCAGTCTGGATCCCCCACAAGGAAGCAGAACCCGGACTGGATGAGAGCCAACACAGTTAAGCGACAGAACTCCTGTTCTCACAGAAAACTGACATGGCGGGCTGGCTGCCATGTCTCTTCTGTCTGCTCTTCAGATGGGGTACCTGGCCCGGCGGGTGGGGTGGTCCCGGATGGCCCACAAGGTGCTGCCTCCCGCCGTCACCGGACCGCCGGAGTTCGAACGGGCTTTCCGAGCACATCAGAACTGTGTGGAGTTTTACCCGCTCTTCCTGGTGAACTTGTGGACCTCTGGCCTCTTCTTTCATGAGCCGACTGCGGTCGCAGGAGGACTGCTATATATGTTCGCGCGGCATCTTTACATCAACGGCTACGTCAAGGCCGCCAAGAACAGGTTGCCTGGCTTCTACCTGACTCTGGCCGTCCTCTTCTCTCTGGCTGCTCTGGCTGTTCTGGGAATAACGCGTGGAATCCTGCACGAGTACTTCCACATTCGTCTCTTCAAGTTTTAATAGAAACAGAAAAAACAGAAGACGTCAAATAATCTGCAAAAACGTCTGAGAAGACAGACCTGCCTCTGTCCTTTATTCCATTTACAAGGTTCCTCCATGTTCCCACAAACCTGTTTACTTTTTAAATCTGCTCCTGTTTTGAAGCTGATCTTCCTCACCTGACGCTCCAGGTGATCTCAATATAATTTGATGCAAGTGCTGACTATTAGATTTTTTGAATAATAATAGTGGGCGAGATGCTGGGAGGACAGCGGGGCTCCACGCCCCCTGGCCCCGAACCTCACAAACAGCTGGTCCGTAGTGTGAAAGCCAGCTGTGCGCTTAACGTAACAAAGTAGAGCCCTGACCAGACACAGCAACCGTAGTCCAAGGTCGTCCCCTGATGAGCCAGGCATCGAGCCAAGTGCCGTGATCCGGATCACTCTCGATCGAAAGTCCGAAGGGATCATCTTGGGATGAAAGGCCGGGTTAGGCCAAAGATGCACCAGTCCCCCATCCTGACTGAACACCATGCAGGACGGACAGACCAACAGGGCGCAGAGATCCCCAACCCTCTTGGCGGATACCAGCGCCAACAGAAGGGCAGCCTTGAAGGAGAGAAAGCGGTCCTCCGCCTGCTCCGAAGGCTTGAAGGGGGGCCCCTTTACACCATCCATCATCGTGTGGAGGTCCCATGAGAAAACCATATGCCTGGGGGGGGCGGCCGCATCCGACACGCCCCACGCAGAAACCGCTTCACCAGCGCGTGACTGTGCACAAAGAAGCGGCCGAAGTCATCATGGCCCACCGCAATGGCCAATGCAAACACTGCGAGAGTGGATGCAGCGCGACCACTGTCCAGCAGAGCCTGCAGAAACTCCAGCACCCCGTCGATGGCGCAGGAGACCGGGTCCCAACCCCGCTCCGAGCACCACGACATGAAGAGACGCCACCGAGACCTTTAAGCCTTGACAGTAGAGGGGGCCCTGGCGCTCTGGATGGTGGAAACCACAGCCGGGGGGAGATCTCGTCCCACTAGTCTCACCCTCTCAGCTTCCAGGCCAAGAATCTCCTGCCCAGAACGGGGCGAGACTGAAGGGCGCCCCCTGCCTTCAGTAAAGTGTCGGGCCAGTCGGGGATTGGCCACAGGTCTCCGACTGCCAACTGGACCAGGTCCGGGAACCAACTAGCACTCGGGGTGTCTGGGGCTACCACAATCATGTGGAGGACCTGCACCCTCACCCTGTGCAGGGTCAAGAGGCGGGCCAGAGGAAATGCACACAGGAGGCCCGGAGGCCAGACCCTGTGCGCGAAGGCGTCCACCCCGAGAGGGGGTTCGTCTGACAATCTGAGCAAGAACCAGAGTAGGCAATGTGCATTCTCTGCATTGGCAAAAAGGTCTGCCACCGGGTGACTGAACCTGCACCAGAGTTGGGCTGCCACCCACGGGGACAGGCCCCACTCATCGTGGAGTGGGCCTCCCCGGCCTGTCCGTGCCGACGTTGAGAACCCCGGGCACGTGTTGTGCTCTCAGAGAGGACAGGTGCCGGTCCGCCCACAGCAGGATCTCCGCCGCCTTGCGATGAAGTGGGGGGGAACCGCGTCCCCCCCTGCGTGTTCAGGTACGCCACCACCGTGGTGTTGTCCGACCTGATGAGCACATGGTCCTGCAGCCTCGCACCGCTGTCATTTCCAGCACATTGATCTGAATGGGCATGTCGTTCCAGGCACCGTCCACCACGAGGTGGCCCAGGGTGCCTCCCTATCCTGCGAGAGATGCATCCGTGAACACTTCAATGTGATGTGACACGCAGCCCATGGGGACTCCTTGCAGAAGAAGAGCAGGATCCATCCAGAAGAGGAGATCCTGATGCACCTGGGGCGGATTAGGACCTTCCTGTGCCCGTCCTGTTTCCCCAAGAGGCGGAGGCGACTGAACCACCGCTGGACCCTGCACATTTGCAGAAGGCCCAAGTGAAACCAAGCGGCACCCAGCATATGGAATCTCCTGGTGGCTACATGAGCATTCAGGACCCGCAAATCCAGGATGGGTCTCATCCCGCCGCTCTTCTTGGGAACCAAGAAGTAGGGGGAGTAAAAGCCCGAATGTTCCTCTTCCGCGCACAGTTCCGTAACCTCGCCCCGGAGTGGGAGCGAGGACACCTCTGCTTCGAGAGCAGGCGCCCTTGAAGGGCATGTGAGCTGCGTACGAAGGATCCCATTGAAAAGAGGTGGGCTACACGCCAACTGCAGGGCGTAATCACATCACAGCATCCTGGACAGCCAGGGTGAGAGCAGACCCAGCATCACACACCATGTCTGGAAGTGGAGCGTCAGCGGCTGTACCACGACCATGGCCGAGGGAGGCGACCCACCCGCCCTCGGAAGACGGGGGGCCCCTGGCAAAAGGGCTGCAGACAGGGCATCCCAAGAAGCGGCGTGGGCGGCTGCCTTCAGGGCTGCGCACCAGCGCTTTGCTGTTGCCGAAGCTGGCGGAGGCAGTGTAGTCCCGAGACACTTCGGGGCGTTAGCCTCGCCGATGATGCTGGAGTCCGAGTGCTCGACGGCGGGGACACAAGCCGGCATAATCCCAGCACTCTGAAGCTCCACTGCGCTCACACAGGGAGATGCAGGTCGGGAACGCAGCCTGGGCCACTTACCAGCTGACAGAAAGTCATCGGAGGAACTCCTCTTGTGTGTCATGCTCAGCGTGAGGGCGGACAGGCCCGGTTTGCCACTGTGATCCACTCCCACGGCTGCAGAGGGAAAGTCGGTGAGGGATCAGGGGGCCCGGCGCTGAGCGCGCCGCGCCCCTCTCTTGAGGGAGCGGCGTGCCAGCAGCGCTGCTTCAGGCAGTGGTGGGAGACTTCCGGCGGAGCGAGCGCGACGGTTCCGATGCTGCAGGCACGCTCCGCACAGCTCTGCGAGGCAGGCGTGGCCGGGGGCTGCTGCTTGTCAGAGAGCCTGGGCACCGTCGTGAGCGCGTCGCTCATCTTGACACTCCGCTTTATGAGGCAGCGGAGGGAGGGAGGGAGAGAGCTCTGCTGGGCTCGACATGCTTCAGTCATGCAAGCGCGGCGAGACAGGGAGGATTGTTGCTCTTTAGTGATGCAACGGGCCTGACGGCCTTTAATAGTTACACTTTTCACAACAGAGGATGCAGGCAGACGAGCAGACGGGGCGCTCCACGACTCGGGAGCGTGACTGTCTCGGCTGGTCAGAGCCCCGGGAGGAAGAGGACCAGTGGGCAGCTGAGCGGGTCTGGTCAGGTGCTGTGGTATCCCAGGGAGCAGACCTCCGTCGTTCTGCAGGCTGCCTGCGCTGTGGATTCAGCAGGCAGACGAGCAGACGTCCTGGATGTCTGGACCGAAGAGGGAGGAAGTCGACAGGGGAAGCCCAGGACTCCCCTCTGGTCCCGTTCAGCGAGGGAGGAGAGGCCAAGCCACAGGTGCCTCATGGCAAGCTGGGCGCTGGCCATGGCACGGCCTCCGTTGATGGCAGTAGTGCGGCACATGCGCATCAGGACCTCAGCCATGTTACGGATCTCCTCGATGTCCTCCAGCGATAGTTCTGACTGCTCGTGGCAGAGCTTATCGATGGAGCCTAGGAGAAAGGTCATATTGTTAGCCAAGGCGAACACTTGATTGCCATTAGCATAACCATGGTCCTTGAAGGCCGCCATGCGCCTGTCTCTTTCAGACGGCAGGATGAGTTTTCTGCCGAGCCACAGAGGTGGAGGTGGGTAACAGGCAGAGCCTCACGAGTCCTCTATCATAGGTACTCCGGAGACCGGCGGCCAGCCGTCCACACAGCAGTACTCACGGTAGCCCTTCACCGCCCCCTTGGCGGTGAGCGGCGCACACGTCACACTGCACGTTGGTCTAGAATGACGGCACAGCGGGACACAGCACCACAGTCTGGGACCGAGCTCATGACTGGGTTGCTAGCCCGAGTGCGAAGTCACGGCTCTGGAGGCTGCGGTGGGAGCGCCAGGCCTATGCGTCCGGCGGGGGGCACTCATGTGGCTGGTTTTTGAGAATGTGGAGAGGGAATCATCGTGCCGAGCAGATTTCTCCGATGCAGAAGAGCTGCGGCAGCTGAGGAGATCCCGACCCGACTCAGCCCAGTCAGTGAAGGAAGCGGGAACGGCGGTGAAGTCTGCGCCGGCGTCACCCGGGGCGGGAGTCGGTGAAACGGTGCCCATGAACGTCGCTCGCCGCCGGATTCCTCAAGCGGCAAGGCGAGGCAGGCAGGGCAGGATGCCTGTTGGCAGTGATGCTGCCAGCCGAGGCAAGTGAAGCAGCGTTCGTGGCGGTCTTGCTCCAGGAGCACTGTGCCACAGTCGCAGCAGGAGAACGGCCCGACGCCGGATGGCGACTCTTCGCGGGCCGACTTGTCCATCTTAAATCTTAGTCTTGAACAGAGCTTCGAATGTTTCAAGTGCTGAGAAAGAGGAAGGAGGTGGAGCAGGCGTGCACTGATTATATCCCCTTGGTGAGGGGGGTGGCAGTGTGCCAGCGCGCATAGAGGACTGGCACATCGGTTTCGGATTTGTCTCAGTGATTGGCTGATGCCAGAGGGGAGTACCAATAACAAAGCCCGTAGGTGGGCTGAGCACCACATGAAGTAGAACTGAACATGCTTCTTAAAATTCCATTATAAGGGGATCCAGGTTCTTTGAGATATTTGAACACATTTTTTTTCTCCAAAACCAAAGCAATAGTTAGGAAATAAATCTGCTGGAAAACTTGTAAGAAAATATTCATTTTCAAAGTCAGTAAAACATACCTGAGCAGGTGAGTTTCAGGGTGTGGGACGAGTTCCATGATAGCACACAGTTCCACAGATCAGATCCAGATCGAAGACATTCTGAGTCGATAAACCACATAGATTGATGTAATACATCAGTTGGTTCAAAGGAAACAACAGAGCCACAGTTCAGATGTTCACAGATGAGAGCTGCTGTCTTCAGGGTGAAGTCATCGTTCTCCACAGGTCTCTGTTCACCAAGATATTTCAGCTCCAGGCTTCCCGCACAGCGACTGGCTCCTCCCACCAACCTGAACTCATCACCCCCTGAACCCAGAGCAGAGAGAGAACAGTGAGAGGACGGAGTGAGTGTGAAGAGAAGAGGAGTGGAAGCTGCAGCTCCTCTTCTACCTGAGCAGGTGAGTCCAGCAGCTTTACCAGGTGAGCAGCTGCTTCTAGCTGAGCCTGAGCTTCTACAGTCCAACAGAGCAGACTCATGGCCTCCACACTGGAACTCTGGGCTCCACCTGGGAGTCTGCACGTCTCCATAGAGCGCCCCCTGCAGGACTGAAGGAGCCCCGCAACCCAGCTCCCGACACACCACCTGTGCATCCTGCAGGTCCAGGTCTGCTTCACATACTGAGGACCAGGTCTGGTCAGACGGGTTAGTCTTCACCTGCAGTCTGCCTGAACAGCGACTGGATCCATTCAGCAGCCGCACCCCATCTGAACACAGGACAGGAGGTCACTGCAGCTACAGCCTCAAACACCCACACTGCAGCTACAGCCTCAAAAAACATTGTACCTACAACCAAAAACACTGTAGCTACACTCTCAAACACAGGAGAGAAGACAGGATCAGAACACACAAAACATGTTTCACAACAGTTTTTTTTTTCCTGATAGTGAAACTGACAACAACTGAGAAGAAATACTGACACCCCTTATAAACACATGCATAGAGGAAACTTATTGCTGTCCTTGGTGCTGAAATGTCAACTTAATACAGTTACTAGATGCATTGTGTGAAAGAAACACAGGCACACACACAGACACACACACACAGACAGACAGACACACAAACACACGCGCACACACAAACTTTCATTCCTGCAACTGGTCCTCTTTTTTTTATCTATTGTTTATTTCACTCCTGTTGAGTGTCTTTATTTAAAGGGGCTGCATCATGCAAAATTCACTTTTTGTATGTTTTAACCTTGTTATATAGCAGTGGTTCTCAATGTTTTTCTGTCCCCTCCTACGAAGAAGAAAACAATTGCCTCCCCCCCCCCCCCCCCCCCCACCCCACCCCCCACCGCAACTATAAATAGCATTTGTCTATAAAATTGTTATAGGTACACCTCTGCATAACATCCTTGTTAACATTAAAGAAAACAAAAAAGAAAGATATAGTTCAACTGACAAGAGTGACTTTATTAACATTGTTTATTAGTCTGTAAAATAAAAGACTTTAAGTGCATCAATTTGCCTGAAATTCAAGAAATAATAATATCCTTGTTTAAACTGTACACATTTTGACAGACTTATTGCACCATTTGCTGCTGGAAAATAAAATTAAACAAAATCAATTAATAATAACAAATTCAAATTCACTTGAGCAACATTAACTCAGGAGCACAATATATAAAACACTTTAACCTACAAAACAAAAACCAATAAAACAGTTTGTGCTGATTTTTATTCCTTTTTTTATCAAAATGAGGAAGCCAGGATTAATGGCTACAATAAGCAGGTTCTGCAGTGCACAGCTTCTCAAAGCGAGGTTTGGCTTCACAAAGGTAAGATGTTGCTAGAGGAAGCACAATGCCCACAGACCTCTGCCCTCAGAGTGGGTCCTGCCTCTCTACACTCAGCCAGAATTCTCTTTTGACTCACTGTCTTCATCTCTCTCTGCCTTTCTTTTCATCCCTGTTAAAAATGTCTTCATGTTGTCTCAGGGTTTGTTTACTGCGCTTCACATCGCAGCTCATTGCAAAAAATACCTACACCGTAGAGCTGCACACTCTGACAGTGAGAGCGCCACTGCCAACTACTGGAGTGAATGTGCAATTACAATTTATTTTAGTCCGGCGGAAAAAAAAAGCATGTTCCCCACGATCACACGCCCCCCCCCCCCGGGCATCGCACTGCGCACCCTCCCCAGGGGGGCGCGCCCCACAGTTTGAGAACCACTGTTATATAGTTAGTTACTCATCAAAAACACCCCCAAAGCATTTTTTTCCTTCGTGCCTGTGTGTTTGAGCTTTCCGTATTTTCTCCTGCTCAGACAGGCAGCCCCTCCCATACCCCTGAAAACGGTCTGTTCTAGTGACGTCACAAGCAGCAGCGCGCTCCCCTAAGCCCCCCCCCCCCCCTTGAATCTTTACTGACTGATCCATCCTGATGTCATGTTGGAAGCTTTCTGTCTGAACTCACCATGTGGAGAACATGCAGTTAATGAAACCTCATAGTTCTTACCTGAGCACCTGAGATTAATGGAAGAGAAAGATTTAGAGGATGAGCAGCAATTCTTCAAATCTGACGGAGACCGGTAACATCGAGGGTTGACAATCCACATAGATCTGCTTGATGACTCGGATGTTGTATTGATGGAAGCAGCAGAGCCACAGTCCAGATGTTCACAGACTGCAGTTGATAACTTCAGGTTCCAGAGGAGGTTGTCCACTGGTCTCCATTCTCCGAGGAGTTTCAGCTCCACTCCACCTGAACAGCCAGAGCTTCCTCCCACCAACCTGAACTCACCATCAGCCTCTGAGCAAAGAGCACAAAGTCAGCAAGAACAAAGATTCTCTTTCTGTCTTCATCTCTGAGGACTGTATAGATCCTGATTGTTTTAATGGAGCTAAAAAAAATATATAACATATCAAAGGTGGTGGTGAATGACAACCAAATATAGTTTAATGTATATGTGCACTAATGACTGGGGTTGTTTAATGTGGTTCAGCATGCCAACTGTTATCAGAGCAAACAAACTGGCCTTAACCTGAGGAGCATCAACAGCAGTATGCAAAAACTCTTTTTACACGCCAAAAAGTGTGTTCTCTGAGCATCGACGCAGCATGCTCCAGAAGCGTAATGCCAAGCTTATTCAGCTCGCCTTTGAAAAGGACCTCACACACAAATTCAAGTCTGAGTGGAAGGATGCACTGACGAGGAGGTTCAGCCAGGACAAACACCGCCTCCCGCTGCACTGACCAGAGGACAGCGCTGCATCGACTCAAAGTAGATCCAAAGTGTGTGTGTGTGTGTGTGTGTGTGTGTGCTTGGCGCACCCTGCGCATAATGGAAATGTATAACGCACATCCCTCTACTGTTTCGAAGTGCATCCGCTGCGGTGCTTTTTCTCCTTGAGCGATGCTTCTGCTGTTACATGTTTTGTGGATATTTTTGATCATTTATTCTATCTATTGTTTAAAATAATGAAGCTTGATGTCAGCTGTTGCTGGATGTGGTGTTGGTTATGTTTAACGTGCATCAATGCTGTGCAAATACATTTTGGGTAATCTGATAATTGTGCCCCCCCCCCCCCCCATGCATTTGATATGCCCCCCTTGAGACTGATGTCTGGCGACGGGTCTGGAACCAGCAGCTCCACAGACACAAAGAAAGCAGCAGTTCCAGAGTTCATTAATCTGACATTCAACAGTTTGTCAAAACGGGAGATTTTCAGTGTTCATGCTTGGACATTGCTTGAGGTGTCCACCAGGGGTCAGTATTTTGACCAAAACTCTTCATTCGAGACAGTATAGAATTGTCTCAATCGCTTTGGTTCATTCTTCACGTCACTTTTTACTTTTGCACAACAGTTAATGCATTTCTCAAAATAATGAGCGCAAAAAGTAAAACTGAGTAGAAAACCTGAAAAAACGTGTCACTAGTTAAAAACGGACAGTTCGTTCCTCAAAAGCAGGTTTTCCTGCTGCTTATCAGAGCACATCAGCCTTCACAGGGCCCAGCCACCTTCACCCCTTCACCCTGTAGACTCCATTACCCATACTGCCCTGGGCTTCATGCCTGCTTCAAGCTGCCTGCAGTGAACATGGCAGTCCAGCCACAGCGTGTGGAACCGGAGCTCTTCAGCTCAGAACATACCAGGAGAACTCTGCCACGCTCTCCTGGCTCAAAGCTCCAACAAGAAGAGAAGCAGAGTTCATCTGGACTGACGGGACACGAGCAAACCTTCATGTTATCAACCAGCACAGAGCTGGAGGACAGCAGCTGAGGACTGTCCACAAGCAGTGGACACTTGTTAGAAGGAAGAGAAACTGCTGCTGTGATGAGAACAAATGACTGAATGTTGAGGAGGCTGAACTGACTGCTGAGCAGCAGGAAACAGTCCTGAGAGAAACGCTCCAAAGCCACTGAGAGAAACTGTCATGAAGGAGGGAAAACCTGGAAAATACTGCAGTTTATCTAGTTTTCTGAGGACACAGGTGTTTTCTGTCCAGGGAGAATTTAGAGCAGCTCTCAGAGGAAACCAGCTCAGAACTGAACACATTCAAGAAGAGCTTTGATTCAAACAAACTCTCAGTAAATTCTGCTGTTTGGAAGTCATGAGGGGAATATAGAGACTCTGAAGTTCTGACAGAAGGTGTAGAAGCAGACAGAGCTCCAGAAATCAACAAGAAGATCTGCTGGAAATAGGGATGCACATGGTTAACCGTTTAACCGTTAACCGATAACAGGAACTTTGACCGGTTAATACTATCACTCATTTTTTTATTTTTTTTTTTAAGCTCCAGCTGGAGCGGAGCTCTCCACAGAGCCGTGCGTCTTCATGCACGCTGACATTATATTGCAGATATCAATGACGGCGCTGCAGATGACTCCTTAATTTACTGATTAATTCCAGGTGCCTTCATGTTGTGCAGTAGGGGAAGGTGTGTGTACCTTTGTGCGCATTTACGCATGTGGCACAAAAGCGGCGTTACATTGAGTATTATTTTTTATCTCCAGACGCCGCGGGTCGTCCAGATTTACAGTGACATGGTTCGGTATGAAGCCGCATCATCCAGATAAACATTCAGCTCCATCAGAACTGTTAAAAATCGGATTTCAGAAGCTAAAACTTTATTTAGGAAATTAATCGGAACACACAAAAAAAAGTCACCAGCGTGCTCGCTCTCCACATAATTTAAAAAACAATAGGAGACGATTGAAGCCTACAGTGCTGTTAATTATATCTAAATCTTGTAGCTTTCTTTTACATTTTAGATGAGAATTTGCTGTCATTGTAAATCTGCAGTTAAGCACCAGACGAGTCAGCCACTCAGCTCAGCGCACATTTCCTTGTCGGAACGGTGGGACGTCTGCGTGTCGGAATAGCGGTATTTCGGAATGGTGATATGTCTAAATGGTGGTGCGTTGGAATGTCGGAGTGGCAGCATGGAACCACTCAACAGGGTGTTTAAAGGTCGTCCATGCTTCGCGTCGCTTTGGAGCCTCGGCGCTCCACCGATGCGCACGCTCTTACTGTGCGCGTTCCGCAGGCGCACTGTTCCACACATCCTCCAGAAGCTTTTCCGGCACTAATGACTGCTTATCTGCTCCTTCATTACAGATTATTTAGAGAAATTAAGCACATACATTGTCAGTACATTATCATTTACTATTAAAGTTATTTTAGCCTTTTTTTTTTTTTTTTCTGAGTCGCGGGGGCGCCGCCGGAGCGATTCTGTCGGCAGACCTTCTCCTCCCTCCAGTCTGCTGTCTTCGTACACGAGATTTTCACTCTGGTGTGTGGAGCGATCAGGCTGGAGCTCTGTCTGCCTTCACTTTTAGCGTCACGTTTCGTTTGCTGTGGCGCTCTGGCGATGCGAATACCGGCGCGACCTGCGCGCAATGCGGTCACAAATTGTGGCTGCTGCGCGGACGTCCGCGGATCGGTCCGCGCAGACCAATGCGCAACGCACACCCACGCAGACATGTGAAGCATGGACGGGCCTTAAATCTTTATCGGTTAACGGTTATTAACCGGTGAAAGGGCGTCGGTTATCGGTCATAGAAAAAAATATAATATGTGCATCCCGAGCTGGAAACCTCCCATCAAACATGCTGAATCCTAAACATCCACCAGTCTTCAGTCCTCAGCAGAGCAGAATTCTTCCTGAACAGCAAAGCTCTCCAGATGAGATCTGGTTCCCTGATACTGTCGTACTGGAACCACTGCCTGGAGGTTTGGAGCAGCAGCTCCACATCCTCACTGCAGAACAGAGCCGTCAGGAGGATCCATGAAGCAGCTTTCAGGACCACACTAATGTCTTCCTTCTAGCTGGTGGAGCACTGAAACTCCCCGATGGAGGAGAATTCCCAGCAGAGAGAGAAGCAGCAGTGAGCAGCAGAGTCCTACCTGAGCTCCACAGCAGCAGCAGCAGCAGCAGCTCCATGTGCAGCCAGACCACGTCTCTCTGAGTCTCTCTGAGTCTCTCTGAGTCTCTCTGAGTCTCTCTGAGTCTCTCCACCAACTGTCTCTGGATATGTCTCCAGGTTGCGCAACTTTTGTGACCATGTTGAGCAAGAAGAGATTTCCTGAGAAACGGACTTGTATAATTAGATCTGATAGGAGGCTGCTGTCACGTCAGGATGTGGTTGTGTTTCCATGACAGAATCAGAGATCTCCTCTCAGATTAAAGCAGTCTGATTTATCTCCATATATCATCTGCAGGCTGAAAACTGACATTCAAACACCTCAGCAGGTTTGTGTTTCTTAATTCTTCATGTTCTCAAACAGGATTTCAATCAGTAAATTCCAGTCAGGCTGGATCAATCAGTAGAACTTTTCTCCAGCTGTAAGATCCAGAAGCTCCCAGCTTCATGCAGAAACACTGCAGGATGGATTTAGTCCTGATCTCTGATGATCAGCGTCAGCAAAGGCCGACTGATGGATGAGAGAGAACCACAGGGTGTCTGATGGTCCTGTGGAGTCAGGAGTGATCAGAGTGATCAGATAGACTGTTGATATTTTTAAAGGGAGGGTAAACGCACACCTTTATTTGTGTGTCGGGGGGGTCGGGGTTCTGGAGAGCCTGGAGTCTGATGGTGCATTCACACCGGACGCGTCGCAAGCGTCGTGAGCGGCGCTTTTCTATGCAAAGTCTATGGTGGACGAGCGTCATGGAGCGGCAGGCGGCGCGTCAGGAGCGTCATGAGCGTCAGGAGCGTCATGAGCGTCAGGAGCGTCATGAGCGTCGCTTTTCGAGCGTTTCGAGCGTCGACGCCCACGACCCGCGTCCCCGGCGTCAGGAGCGTCGTGAGCATCGCTTTTTGAGAGTTGGGAAAACTGAACTTTCGACGCGCTGCCGCTGAGCGTCAACCAATCAGAGACGATCCCTTCGCTGCTACGTCACTACGAGTGATCCGAGGGCCGATGCGGGCCAACCAGTGTTGCTAACTTGACGACTTTCTCGCTAAATCTGGCGACTTTCTTGGCGACGTTTTTTTGTCAAAAGCAACTAGCGACAAATCTAGCAACCTTCTCTGGTGCTCTGGAGACGTGACAGGACGTCTCGTTGCTGTCGTCAATGAGCAGCGGGTGCTGCGTGAGCCCCTCCCCCGTCCCAAAGCGCTCACAGCGGTCAGTCTCAGCAGCGCCCCCTGCTGCAGTCAGAGCAGAGAGGAGCAGAGCAGCCAATAGCCACTTTTCCGACGACAACGCGGTCTAGCTTTATTTAACAAATAAAGCCAAGCCGCTCTCCTGATGCGATCCGCCATAGCTGGAAACAGAAATCAGCCTCCCGTGCACCAATAAACTGACGTGCGTCAAGAGCGTCGCGAGCGTCGCGAGCTTTGTGACCACCCGGTGTCAAGCGTCGTGTTTGAAGCGTCACAAGCGTCAGCTTCGAGGCGTCCCAAGCGTCGACAACGCCCGCGACGCGTCCGGTGTGAACGCACCATTAAGTGGTCCAGATGTGGAAAACACACTGAAACATGCACTTTTCCCCATTTTCACAAATCAGAAATGTCGTTTTAATGGAAGTTTAACGCCTATAGTCCATATTTGAGAAGTCTAGGTCCTGTGGTTTACGAACTGGACTTCCTTCAATGTATTCTAATTATGTAGATTACTGTTAAATATGCTCTTTTTTCAGTTTCATAAATATAAGGTTGTATTTTTTCAATATTGGTCATCTGGAAACGTTTGTGTCTCAATTAAAATGTCAAATGTGATTTTACGTTCGTACATAGTGAAGAGAACTGATAACAAGCCTCAGCAAATGTGAAAATATTTTCCTCTTAACTTTTCCCTCAAATGCCGAATCTAAACAAACTTCAGCCTCTTCTACTGCTGCAGTAACAACCTGCAGCTACGGCAAGCCGAAACAGACAAAAAGTCTGGAGTCTGAGGCCGAGAGGGCAGGAAAATCTGTTCTCCTTCAAAAGAGTTTACACAATACAGAAATAAAACACCACAGCTTCTCTTACCATGTTTCTATTTGGGTTTTGTTTTTCAATGATGTGAGTCTGTTTATTCACTCTGTTCCTTTTGACATTAAGCATGATATATAAAGATAAAAACTTCACCACTAGTTTACACAGTCCTCAATGAAATGTCTGTTTCGAATCATAAAAACCACAAAATACGAATCTGCAGTTGGGAAAAACATTTTAGCAGAGCTTCTGTTAGCTACAAGAAAGCTCGCTGACACGAACAGACATCGCGACTTTACCAATATTACACATACTAAACTTAACTACAGATCTACAGCTGCAGGATATTGTTGAATCAGTGTGTAGGAACTCTGATTTCTGCCTTGTCTTTAATTATGGTCTGTTCAGTGTTTTCTAAAGTCTACCGCGGTGCAGCAGGTTAAAGTGTCCGGCTGTGTTGCTGTGCCAGTGAACGAAGGTTCCTACCTGGAACACGCTGACATCCGTTATCGCTTTGGACGCAAGGAAAGCCTCCTTCTAGAACATAAGTTTGCTTTTCTCAGTTGAACAGCCGCTGGGAGATGCCAATCCACGTGGTTTGGTTTGCACCTGTCAGTCTCATCACACCGGAAGAGAAGGAACTCTCGCGATAATCTACCACGAAAACTGGAAGGTCTCACCTGTCTGTGTCACCTGCAGACGCAGAGCTTCATCTCATGTCTTCCCCTTCTGCTAAAATTTGAGGCATGAAGCACTCTTCATCATACTGAAGAGCAGAAGGACTTCTTTCTTCAGATTCCTTCAGATTTCACTTCAATCTCTCTGCAGAGCAAACTGGTGAAACTCTGGACTGTTGTAATTCCCAAATCTGTCCACAAGAGGGCGTGAAAACAGGAGGCGCTCTTCATTGAGAAATGGAGGTTTGCCCTCTGGTGGTCTGGTTTAAAGCTACAAAGAAATAAATATAGTTAAACTTCTGGGATTAAATTTACAATTTACCGCATGGAGACAGTTAATCCAAGATTCCTGATAAACCTCCAATCGTGTATCAAAGATTAATTTGCTAAAATCTCCACCATTAACTCGCCTGACCACGGCTGGATGAGTGGACGTTCGCCCTCTGGTGGCCACAAGTGGAAACTAAAAGTAAAGTCAGAAAGTTAAGATTAGCATAACATTTCCTTTTAGATCCTTCAAAGTAAAACTCAGGCGACGAGGAATTTAAAGCCGATATTTATTGACTTCAAAAGAGCATTGGAGTAGATTAATTTATGACAAAGTAACGAGTCTCTCCTGGTTGTTTCCTTAACAATAAAAAAAAAGATACAGTTATTGCTAAGAGAACAAATGTGGAGCTCTGTGAGATTAGCTTTGTTTTTAGTAGATGTTTGTGTTTTGATAAATGAGCTTTGGCTCCATATCAGTAAACCTGAAGACAGCCTGAACTGTGATGAGGCAGTGGTCTCCCCACTTCTGCAATTGCATTTTTCAAACAGTTCATTTACAGAAAAGCTGTGAATTAGCTTCACACTCAGACTCTTATACAGTAAAATTAAAAATCTATTACTGGCATGCCACTCATTTTAAGAACAGTAACAACAATCACAGCTGGAGATGTTTTCCGGTCATATTTCCCATCTCTACTGCTTGAAATGAAGTTTGAAAACTGGCTGAATATTTTTGTAAATGAATCAGTCTTAGAATAAAAGCTTCATTGGAACCAAAGGAGAAAAAAAAACAGGTGAGATTGAAGAAAATCTAACTGCACAACGTAACTGTAATTATCAGATTTGACCACAGGAGGGCAGCACGTTCTGAATCTGCATCAAATCGATTTATTCGTTGTTTTTTTGTGATTTTAGGTCAAAGCCTGTTTTTACTCATGTTAAATAAATCTATTGTCATCTACTGATGAAAATAGATCAGAAAAATATCCTAAACCAATTACTTTCTAAGATTGCTTGAACTTTAGTATTTTCAATATCAGGTATATTTTTGTACTCCGCACGTTTCTTAATGTAAGACAGTATTTCTTTTGTCTTCAGTGATAAACAGAAACTCAACTGATATTTCTGGTCTGCACTTTTGATTTGTAGTTGTCATACTGTTGTCAATATTCGATTTAAATATAATCGTTCTTTTGGAATTAAGTGTTTCTTGTTGATCTATTGATATTCAGCAGATATATCATAACAGATCTGAATATATAAACTTTGAATTTCTTAGGTTAACAAACACAAAACATTTTGATTGTCTAAAAACTCTGAAAGTTGTGTGGAGTAAATGAATGTGTTTCGTCGTCTTATGGTTCGAACCTGACAAAGCTCCATTAAATGACAGCAGACCCTGGAGAAGAGTCTCTCCATCCGGGACAACAGCCAGCGTCTGTGATCAGACAGGAGTGTCTTCAGCTCCAGGTTACTGTCTCAACCTGCTCCACAAGCAAACTCAAAAACTCTCATCTAAATTTCCTTTTTTTTTTTTTTTTGTCTTATGTAAATATTTAACCCAGTTTTCTTAATGTTGAATCTCCATGTTTTGTCTCGTCAGTATTCATTTATTAAAAGCTGCTGAACACGTGACCTTCAGCTCTGAAAAGCCTTGCACTGAGTGGACGGTCTCCCTCTGGTGGTCGTGAGTTGAAACTACAAGCACGGTTCTATTTTTGGACGCCCGTTATACTTCCGTTTGGCTCCTTCAGAGTAGAAGGGCAAATGAATGACCTTCAGGTGCGTTTTTAGTTAAATAAATGAGAATTTGGATCGTTACTGTCAATAAAATGGAAGACCTGAGGAGCAAAAAGCAATTTCCAGCCGTCCTCTTAAAAAAATTAACTGAAATACACGTTATTCACAAATGACGATTTACGTAAGTTTAGCATTACTCTTGTTCACTTTTCCTTCAGGATTCATGAGTTTTGGTTTTGCACTGTCAGTAAAATTTACAGATCGATGCAAACTAACTTCTCCACTTCTGAAGACTGCATTTTGTCAAAGAGTTCACATCAAAAACTGCTCTTAACTGGCATCACTTTCCACTTTTTACATGGCAAAATCAAACATCTCACACTCTCCTGCAGCCAATTCACAGAGCAGCAGCAATCAGACATTTTCTGTCTGAACTCTGATTTGTCAAATGACTCCAACCCAGTGGAGATTAATTCTGTAACAGCCACAAGAACAGGTGTGAGGTGTAATTACCAGCAGTGGCCACAAGGAAGCAGTAAATCAAACACACAATAATCTGTTCGATAGTTATTCCAGTTGACTTCTCTTCCAAATAGAAAATCAGTGTCGTAAAAATTACCGAAGGCACCTTCAGAATGTTTTGTTTTATTTTGAAAAAGAGACGCTTTAAGCCACTTGCAGCTTTGCCTGAAACACAATCACCTCCCACTTTGAATATTTTTCTTTTATTCCTTTTTATAAATCAGAACGCTATACTATGCATGCAATACCGCATTAGCCGCTTTCGGTTCTTCATCTTCCACAGAAAAAAACAAACAAACGAACAAAAAAAAACAGAAGAAGAGATCAACACAAAAACTCTCTTAAAAGTCCAGATGAAGCCGCTGGGAAAAGGATGTTTGGAGAAGCCACAGCACGAAGCGATGTACACAGTTTGCGGTTGCATAGTACAGTACATGGAGTTCCTCATTTTCAAACAGCATGCCGTTTTTGTATTGCACATCACTGAAACTTTGTGTAGCCGGACCCGGAAGTCGTCCCAAGCGTCCCACGCAGGATGTCGTCTCATTCCAGCACATGTATACAGCAAAAAGCATCTCTCAAAGACGTTATGTACACTTATTTGTTAGAAAAATAATCGCCAGCAAATATTCATCTCGGACTTTTCTACTGGAATAAATGCTTGTTCTTTTGCTTCTTTTACATTTTACCAAAGGAAAGAAAAAATCTCCCTACAAGTTTTGTATTTTGAAATTTAATCAGTGAAAAAATAAAATAAGTGACGCTTTTTTTTTTTTAACTTTTTTTTTCCTGTTTTGAGACAAAACAAAAGGTAAGTAAAAGCCAGGACGGAGAGATTTTGTGAGTGTGAGCGTGCTGTTCCGTCCTCTGCTCCAGTCTCACCATCTAAACGAAGCGAACGCCGTTTGGGGTGTTTCCAGAGAGAGCGACCGGGGACGGCGGTCTGGAAATCCCGTCTGATTGTCTCAAGCAGCCCAGCTCAACGTCGGTTGGTTTGACTCTGAATGGGAAAATGGCTCCAAGCTCCATCAACCAACAGGACCTGCTTCTTAAACTGATGCGATGGGGCTCGACGAGACGGGCGAGCTGCTTGTAAACAGGAAGATTGCACACTTCGTTTTTTCCTAATTGGAGTCAACAAGTGAAGGAAGAAGGAGTAAGGAAGGAACCTGTGCCCTTTTGTCCAGATTCACATTGTTGGAATATTTTGCTCTTTTTTTTTTTTCTCCCTTTTTTGCTTAATTATTTTGTGCTGTACAAAATTTCCTAAAACAACCCTTTCCTCTAAACAGGTAAAAAGAAGACGAGTGGAGCGTCCATCAGATTAGATGAAAACTGAATCTGGCGCTGGTGGGATTCAGTCACACCTAAATCTGCTCTTGAAAATATTACGTCTCTATTTGTTTAAAGCATGCTGATGTGAAAGCAAACCGAACTACATGACGATGCCTCTTCCTTCCGCTTCTGGGAGTTGAACTACAAGCAGCCTTCCTACTGCTGCCATCTAGTGGCAACTGCATGCTTCACACGAAGACAGGTGGGCGTTTCAATGCGTTCATCTTATTTCGTCTCCAATTCCATCTCAAAATCTTTCTGTGGAAACCAGACGTTTGCGTTGATGTGACTTTATTCCTGTCAAATTCACTGAGAGATATGAAAACATTAGAACTGAGTGCGGTAACACTGCATTTCCATGACCTGCCCTCCTTCGCCGGGCTGCCGGGCCGCTGAAGCGAAGACCACGGCTTGAAACAATGAGCGGTGTGAGAACAAGGCTTAAAACAAAAAACAAAAAAAAAAAACATCACTCTCTCCACGGCCACGAGAAGCACCATGTGGGTTCGGTGAACGGACCGTATCAGATGATGCACAGAAACTTTGATCACGACAATGGCGCCACTTTTACGTCATGCAATCCACTGAGACGCCCTCGACTGAAGCCTCAGTGTTCTGGTGGAGTTACAAATCTCACCGATCTCTTTCCTTCATTTTGTTTTTGTGGGGTTTTTTTTGTTCCTTTTTTTTTTTTTTTTCCCTGGAGAAAGGCGCCCCGTACTTCTACAAACATCAAGTTGATTACAGTAGGGATCTACTTTACGTCTGGAGGGAACATGCTCTGCAGTCAGGACAACATGCCAGCTACACAGAGGATGAACATGATGCAACCGATCCTGCCGTTCATCCGTTTCACCCCTAAGAACCAGCGACAGGAAGGAACCGAAGGCATGACCGACCGGCAACCGCCTGCCGTTTGACTTCAACGCGAATGAAAGTAACACAACCTGCAGCTTCAGCAGCGGATGCTTTTTTTTTTCTTCTTCTTCTTTTTTTTAACAAATAAGTTCTAAAACAAGGTTTCCGGTTCAGTCTTTTTTTTTTTTTTTCCTGGCAGCGTTGAAAACGTCGGACTCACTCGACGCCCAACGCGCCTCGACTCGTATTCCGCTCATGTTTTACGCTGAAGGATCAGACCTTCTCTAACTGTGGAAGGGTGAGCTGTTCCGGAAGGAAGCGGCGTTGGATTCGCTCCGACACGGTAACCGAGCTCGAGCCCCCGCTCCATCGCCGGGGGGGGGGGGGGGGGGGGGGGGGGGGGTTGCCCAAATCAAATGCGATGCTACGGAAAAGCTGGCCTTGCTCAAAGTGACTTCTTTCAAAATAGCAAAATAGTTTCGGGAATGTGAAGCACCAGTTCTTTTTGTTTGTTTTTTTTTAAACTAGCAGCCAGATCCTCGTCTGCACACACACCACCCCTCCACACACACCACCCCTCCACACACACCACCCCTCCACACACACCACCCCTCCACACACACCACCCCTCCACACACACCACCCCTCCACAAGCAGGTGAGTTAGAAAAACGGAGCTCCCTCTTCTACACCTCATCCGGGGAGCATCCAGTAGAAAACATGGGTGACGAGGATGAGGAGGATGATCGTCTATCAGCATGCAAGAAGCTAAATGGTGAGAGGATCTATACAGAGCCCGGGGCCGGGCCGGGCCGGGGTGGGCCGGGCCCGGGGGGCAGCAGCTGTCAGCAAAACAAGAAGGTCCAGCGAAGACCAATCAAAGGATTTCATTTTACAAGATGCGTCGTTAACATCCCCCCCCCCTACCCCCCCACCCCCGGACAGCCGGGCCCAGAACACAAGAGATACCTGAACGTGACTCTGTGGGGCTCGGAAAGAGAAAAAAAAAAAAAATAGAGGAGAGAAAAAGAAAAACAGGTAGAATTTGGACCCTCCTGGCTCTATTGCAGCGTTTACTTTGGGTGGCGGCGGGGCCGTTGGCGCCGCTGACCCGGGCGGAGCTCAGAGTCGGTGTCGGGAGTCATGGCTGTAGCTGCCCGGGGAGCTGCGGTTGCGGTGTGGCTTGTATGCATCCTGATAGGGGTCCTGGTAGTCCTGGTAGGGGTCCTGCTGCTCTCGGCTGTGCTGGGAGCCCGAAGACATGCGGTTGCGTCCCTTGTGCGCCCGCTCGTTGTGGTAGTTCTCGTCCGACGTCATCAGGTTGCGCCGCTCGTTGGGGGTGGAGTGGTCCCCCGTGTGGTTGCTCTGTCGCATTCTTTGGCTCTGCTGGTCACAGAAACACGGCGAGGACAGAGGTGAGTCACGGTCGCTGCAGACCAGGCAGCCAAAATGTGAGAAATCTCAGAGCGGCGGGCATCACCGACGCCGTTTATCGATGCGGCACCATTAGCATGTCGGCGCTGCATAACCGCACTTTGGACAGAGAGAGAGAAAAACGCAGACTGGAAGCGAACCTGCAGTCCAGAGATGCTGGTGGGGTACGGGGTCAGCGTGGTGGGGCCCAGGTTGCGTCCCATCAGGGGATTGAGGGGCGTCGCCATGGAGGTGTTGGTTGCTTTCCAGTAGGCCTCCAGGTATTCGGCCAGATGCTCGCAGGCGTCCTCCAGCTGGTTCTCGTCCAGGATGATGTCGAACATTTCCTGTGAGCGGCAGATGGTCGGAGGGAGGACGGTAAGAACGGAATCAGACGCCGCGCCACGGAAACGCATCGACACAGCAGTCGTTTCTCGATCCTGCATCTTTAAAATGATCGATTTCTGAGTCCATAAGCTCACCGGGGGACACTGGGCCAGTTTGTCTGCGGCCACCAGCTGGACATTCAGGTGTTTGCTCTGGGACTTCCCTCTGGACTTCACAAGCCTCTGCAGGACCTGGACGACAAAGTGAGAGCTGATGAGACCCGACCTGAGGGAGTCGCAGCTGCTTCAGGTTCAAGGTTCGTAGTTTCTTTCAACTGAAACATCAAAATGGTGTTTTTTACAATTAAAAGGTGCTTCCCAGATGAGCACAGCTCATACTACAATTAAAAAAAAAAACAGGATTAGGTGCTCCTCAGGGATCAATACTGGGTCCTCTTGGCTTTTCCACCTCCAGTGTGTGAACTGAGGAGTGTTGGAGCAGGAGCGCATGAAAACATGCAGGACTGCAGTTCCAGCTGCAGAACTGCAGAAAGGAGTTTTCATGCTCAGAGGGAGTTGTGCTAAAACGGGGATGTGAACATATTTTCTTAAGTGAGCTGATCTAAAAAAAAAGAAAAGAAGAAGAAGAAGAACGCACGTTGTTAAGAAGAGTGTCCTGTCTCCAGATTGACCTGTCGGGCCTGACCGACTGACCTCGGAGGTCACTGCTGTTGAGGGTAGGTGCATTTTCCATGCAGAGGTGTTTAAATCAAACCTGTAGTGGCTCTAAAAACCGTCACTGTCTCATAAAATACAGGCGGTCATGCTGATTCCGAGGCCGCGGTGAGCTGGTGACAGCCTCACACACCCGGGCCGTTACCTTTAAAGCGACTCTGCCGGTCTGCGTCCGACTGAACGACTCTGTTGGACAGTCGCTGCAGACTGGAGATCACATCATAGGCTTCATTTTCTGGGATGATCGGGTGTTTTTTGGTTTTTTTACTGCAGGTAACCCTGAGCGAGCGCGTACCTTGGGCGAGGAGACTTTAACGTGCACGATGATGGGCGCCAGGGAGGTCTTGAGGAGCTGGGCCGGGTGGTTGATGGTGTCGGCGTCCAGGACGACCAGCTGCAGCGAGCGCGCCAGCTCGAAGATCCTCTCGATCTCACTCTGGACCTCGGCTGGAGGAATCAAACACAGCTCCGGTTCAGCGCGCTGACCGAGACCAGCGCTCGGCCGGCAGGGGCGCTGCAGCGCGCCGCGCCTCACCCAGACTGGAGCGAGTGTTGGACCGTTCGATGATGGCCCTCTTGCTGGGGTTGTTGAGAACGGAGCGTTTGGCGAGCGATATGTCCGCGGTGACTCGCGTTATCGATATTCTGCAGAAGGAGGAAGACTCGGTGATATTCAAAGCCGCGGTCCGTTTTATATTTTTTTTCCCGTGCAAAGCGATTATGTCTTGTCGTTATTCTCTTTGCTTGAGCGCAGACGAAAACAAGGCGCTGCGGCGGAAAACTTCAGTCTCACCTGCCGTCGAATCTGTGCTTGAGAAAGTCGAACAGCGCCTTCTGCATCATGTCCGTCACCTGCACGGAAAGGGAAAACGCAGCAAACTGCTAAACGAATTCTCTCGGTTTACGTGTACGTCTGCCCCGTTGCATTCTGGGACAGAGTCAGTCCGGTCATCGGGTGAACTCAGGCCGGCGGCTCACCTCGTAGCCCTTCAGCGAGGGTCCCACCAGCACCACGGGCCTCATGGAGGGAACCACGTCGTACGGCGGGATGTGCTCCGTCTGCAAGGCGCAAAGAAGCAGCGGCGGACTCGTCACACGCACAACGCCGGAGTCACGCCACAGAAAACACAGCTGAACGGGAAGCAGTCGGACTGTCGAGTCGGCCACATGAGCTCAATGACAGGCTAACAATCGGCCGTGTCCCAGGCTGGCAGCGAATGATAAGTTCAGTGGTCCGAATGCAAAGGGGGGGGAAAAAAGGAATAATTCCACGTGGATTTCTCCACCTTCCCCTCGAAACATCACGTTTTTCCCCTCATCTTTCAGCGGCTGCGCTTACTGCATTGTGACCAGCTCGTGAAAGTCTTATCATTCACTGCACACAGATGGATGGATATGACGGGCTGCGCCACACACACTCTGAGTAGAAGTCTGCCCCAGGAAGGAGTCGCAGCAGCGCACAGCACTAAATGCCAAAGCCGGAACAGAAATAAAGAATGATCAAATACAGCAAATGTACAGCTGACTCCATTTTTCTCCTTGAACTGAGTGAGTTAATGTTCGATCTGGACCTGCATGTTGTTCTGTGTGTGTTTATATAAAGAGTGAAAACAGCAGTTTGAGCGTGTTGCTCGTCCGGGATTCGAACCGAGGTTTAACCGATTCGCATCAACCCATCACTACAGCGCTTTGGCATCCCAGGAATGGCGGCGATCTGGCGTCGTATACTTCAGCGGGGCTGAAGTATCGGATGGCATGAGGCTGACTCTTCCCCTGCGAGCTCTGCGGCTCGTTTCATGATGGCGGCAGGTGAATGAGAGAGTTTTACCGTCACCAACTTACCACTTTCTGTTTCTGCTTCCCTGTGGGAGGGGAGAGAAGACAGTGAGAGGGCTCGTCAGTGGCTGCGGCTTCCAGAGGCGTCGCCGCTCACACACACACACACACACACTCACACACACACACACTTCAGACTGCTCAGCACAACAGATCAAAGCTATCCAGGATAACCATACGGTAGGAAACACGAGTCCTAAGGTTATATTCACAAAGTCACATGAGTGCAGTTCAGAGGGGGTCATAGAGTCTTGTCGGTGGGTTCACACTGTGGTAAGCCCCCCAGTCTCAGAGCGCCTGCAGTCCTCAACTGGAGGAAGAGGAGGATCATGGGAAAATGTACCAACAACTCTACGCAGTGAACTTAAGCTCTATGCAGAGACATGGGAAGGCTCTGGACATCTTATTCTCTCTACGCTGCGGTGGCCGAGGAAGCCGGGCTCTACGCGACGAACGCCCCCCTCCCCCCGTCCGGCGCGCTCACCTGCCGAGGAGATGAGCGGGCGGATAGAGGCCGAAACCTCATCCTCTACACTGGAAGAAGAATTCCCTCCAGACTTACTGGAAAAGACAAGAAGGGATAAAAAAAAAAAAGAAAAAGAAAAAAGGACAGAAAAACATTGTGGCATTAATGCAGAAAACCACCAGAAATAACGATTAAAAAGAAAAAATAACGCTCATAATTCCACTTCTTTTGACTTGAACGGCGTCGTCGTCGTCGTGCATGTGTATTTTCATTCTTACACTCTCATGTGTAGAGTTAAAAAAAAAAGTACTGTGATGAAAGTGTACATTTGAAAGCAGCTCTTTTTCACCACATGGAGGCCGTTAGGTGGAAACTTCACCTCTGCTGCTTCACACACCGCGGTGCGGTAAAGACGATTGGTGCAAAAGTCTCACAGAAAGCACAGGAGATACACTCTCAGCCAGATCAGCGCACACATTCAACAAGTACTGTGTTTTATTTTGGTGGGGGCTGATCTCTGCAGACATGGTGTGACATGGTTGTTCCAGGTCTGGGCCGCGCTGATTTATACTTACTGGACATTTTCTCTACCTGGGCCTCCTTAAATCAGCTTAAATGCTCTGGTTGCACAGCTTTTCTGCTCCTGACATCTCTAGAAAACCTGTGAACACTTCAACCTCTGCGGCAGCGTAGCCTCCTCAAAATAAAAAAAGACGGAAAAACAATTGGCTTTCATGCAGACGGAGTCGGATTTCCATTTGTGCCAATAGAAATTAAAATAAGGAGTCCGTTCGGTCGCGGCTAACGTTTCCCGGCCTGTGAGCGCGGCTCTGCGGCCGTCCAGTCGAGACGGATCAGCGTTAAAAGGCCCACAGCGCGGCGCCGGGGCGTGCACGAGAGCTACTGTAAGGACCGGAACGTTCAGCACGCATCGCGCACGGCGGGAAACGGCGAGGTTGAGAGCCGGAGTGCTAATTACGCCTATCGAGAGCGGAGCAGTCAGCCTGAGGACGTCAGGAGTCACATTTTTAAAAAAAACACACACACAGATGCTGAAAGCCGTGTGTTTTGTGGATAAAGAGTTGGAGTTCATACATCAAACACAAGCTGAGCTTCATAAATATCAACATCAAGCGGTGAATTGTTGCTAAAACGACCTCTCACAGCCGACTGCGTTTGTCGGTGTACTCTTACCCTTGGACTCGTCCTCTCTTTTGCTCCTGCTGGAGCCGGATGTTCTCCAGCTTCAGCGGGCTGGGGATGAAGCCGATCTCGCAGCCCTCCTTCACCAGCCGGCCGATCCACCAGTCATTGTTGAACTTCTGTAGACACCCCAGAACCAAGGACACTGAGCAAACCCCGAACCGCCAGAGGGGCAGCGGACCACCGCGACGCGACTCGTGAGCGGCTTTCACCTCTTTTATGTGGAGGAAGTCCTTGGCGTCGAAGGAGATGGCGGTGGCCGGCACGGGCACGTCCTCGTCCAGCGCGCCGCAGTAGCTCACGTTGGTCCTCACAGCGAAGGCCACGGGTTTAGTCTGCGAGACACACAAAGCTCAAAACTCTCACCTGCTTAGAGGGGCAACGCGAAAGACTGGAGTCGTTCCACCGCCGTCCATCAGAGGGCAGTGTTGAGAAGGGTTTTGTTATTGTGTGTGCGGCCCACCTTGGCTCTCTCCAGCTGGATGGTGGCCTGCTGCTCCCTCTCCTGGCGGCTCTGTCCCGGTCCCTGGCTCTGGCTGGGGCTCTGGCTCTGGACCTGGGCCGGCACCTCCCGCTCCTCCTCCAGAGAGACATCTGAGTCTGATGGTCTGCTAGTGTACGAATCAGCTGAGCCCTGCGGACACGAGGTCAAACCAAGTCACACGCGCACGCCAAGAGCCGACAAACGCACCGGAGCGACCCGAGCTGTTCCTGGAAAAGGCCAAAAGAAGCTCTGCGCAGTCACACTCGTCTCAAAGCGAGGGCGCCGCCGCTCGGATTGATGCGCTTCAGCCGTTCTTTATGGGATCACTTAGCGAAATTCTGCCGTTCGCGTCCAACAGAGCCAAGTCCGGAGTGCAGGTCTGGCGCTGCCAACGCAGAACAGGTGAAATGGATGATCCGGGAAGGAGGCGGCTGCCAGCAGCGGCTCAGACAAAGTGGAATTTCCAATCCTGCGCTGTCAGCAGTTTGTGTGACGGTGCACATTCAGTACAGCCGCCGGTACGAGCCCCGCTCGCAGAAACCGGGGGAAAACACACTCCTGCCTGACTGGGCTTCATTGTTCTCAGGATATTTAAAGAAACGGTGTGAGTGTATGTCCTGGTTTGTCCCTGATACGGAAGAAAATACGTCACAGACTCTGCATATAAACTCCAGATACTGGAGTGCTGAGATGTGTCACACATCAAACTTACAGCATTAACTGAGGACATTTAACACATCCGATCATGTTTACGTCTGAACCTTCCAAACTTCATGCCTCTTGATTATCCACGACAGCACAGAGAGCGCCAGACCAATGAGAAACCATTTTACAGAGCTTGAACAACCCCTGACTTTTTCCACATTATGCCACACTGTTCACACTCTTCTTGTGCTTGTTTGAAGCTTTTAATGTGAAATATCTTTTCATCCTGTCAGTAACTGCTGCAACAGTTACACTGAGACAAAACCCAGCTGTAAAAACCTGAACATTCATGAAATAATTAATCTGGTATTGGACTTCAGCTGCTGCTGCGCGTCCCTCGCTGTCTTGTGTTCTTGCAGACTGTCAGGGTTTTTTTTTTATCGCTGTAGTGACTGGAGACACGCTACGCCTGCAGCACTTCACGAATCCCATTCCGTTAATGCAACGTTTCTTTCTGGACGCAGCACTTCCTTCCACCGTGTTAATCTAAACAATCAGCCTCTGATGATGATTCAATTAAGGAGCGCCATTAGTCTCCGGAAGATCAATCAAGCTGGTCATCACAGCTCAGCACTTCTGGGGGGTTTTTTTTTTGTTTTTTTTTACTTTTTACGGGGAAAGTCCGACTTCAGCAGAGACTCTTGCGAGATTTCCAGCAGTCCATCCGTCACATCCCGTTCCTCCTGGCTGGAGAACTGTTGTATAATGAGGAAAGTGACCAGCTGATGTCACCGGGGTCAAGGTCTAACCGGAAAAGGACTCTGCAGCTCCAGTCCTGACCCAGACCCCCTCCCCCCTCCGGCACCCCGGCTTCGGAAGCGTGAGAGGCCGGAGCGCGTCTGGTGCACGGTGCACCGGAGCATCCCAGCCATTAACCAGCGGAGTAGCTTCGGCATGTGACTCATCGGCATCAGAATCCACCTCGTGACATCACGACGCGTGTTCCTGCGCCCGTCGGGCCCGCACGCCACGCCACGCCACGGCACGCCACGGCACGGCACTTTAAAAAAATAATTCAAACGTGAGGGCTTGTCGTGTCGGGCCTGGAGGGACAAACGGGGGGATTAGCATCTGCCCCTCTTTGGGGTCTTGGAGCGATAAATGGCTCCTCCTGACGTCCCTCCGTTTTCAGCCACACACACACACACACACACACACACGACGCCGAGAAGAAATTTAAAAAAAAGCATTCACGGCTGTGTGGATGTGTCACATCTGAAGCCATCTGCTTGATGCACCCTCTTCCTCACTCACCCAACCCCCTTCCAGCCAAGCATAGCCCACCATCACGCCACACTGTAGCGCTGGCGAACCCATCAGAGGCCTCCTGTACACATCTATCTGTCTGTGTGTGTGTGTGTGTGTGTGTGTGTAATGTTTCCGTCAATACACGCACGAGCAGCACAGCAACACCCGAGCACTCACCGCCTCCGAGTCTTCAAATCCATGCAGGTACAAATTGTCATACATGGAGGTTTGATATTCCAACGAGCGCCTCTAGAAGAATGAGGGGAAAAATGAGAGTGGAGGCGGCGGCGGAGGAGGAGGAGGAGGAGGAGGAAGGAGGGGGTACCAGAGAAAAAAAGAATGGATGTAGAAGGAGGGGGGGGGGGGGGATGACGACAATCCCTCCTCTCCACAGCAGAGGGGAATAATTTAAAAAAAAATATCTCCCCTCCCCTCCGCTGGATCACGCCTGGTTCCTCTGGAGGCCCGTCGCCCGATGGATGCAGCTTCTCCCTGATCCCACAGCGCCGCTCCCCGGCTCACATTATAGGATGGAGAGGCTCTCCCTGGAGGTGGCGCGATCCTGGCATTTCATTTTCAACACACACACACGGATATATGCATGTACGCGGCGAGCAGCAGCAGAGGCAGCAGCAGCAGTGGATCCTTCCTCAATATCTGAGCCTGATGACACAGCCTGTGTGCAGAGAGGTGATTGGCTGGCCGGCGATCCACTCAGCTTGGATGAGCGCTTCCCTTCATTTCTCTCTCTTTTTTTTTTTTTTTTTTTTAGTGCGGGGAGGCAGCGGGGGCGGGGGATGGAGGAGTAAAAGAGGGGAGCAGCATCCTCCATTTCCCTGCTCCCACTCATCCTCACCCTGCTCATCTTCCCTCCAGAGGAAAGTCACACTCATTGAATTCCAGCCGCTGCATTGAAATGAGGATTAAATAAAAAGGTAGAAACTAAAAAGACATTCCTTGTGATTTCCATCATGCTGCAAGATTTCTTTTGGCTTTGACAGTTTAAAAAATGTACATGTTGATAAGTTTAATCTGACAATTTCAGAAATTTAGAGAGCAAAGGTGTATTTCTCAAGGGTAAAATCTGGAATGTGGTCATTTTATAGGGTACATTTGTGAACGTTTGGGGATTAAACTGTGATTTGATGGGCTTGGAGGATAAAATGTGAGTTTACACGCAGATTAATGTTGATTTAGAAAGAAAAAAATGTGGATGTTTCCCAGGTAAATTGTGGATTTCAGGGATAAATCATTACTGAGGAGAAATAAAGCCAAACCAAGTGTTCTCATCACGTGACTGAGCAGGTATTCAAGTTATTTATGCGTTTTTTTTTCTCCCATAATTAACCTCATGTTAAGAGGATGTGAATGTTAATGAAGTGTGTTTTGAACGTGTGCTGTGGTTGTTGTGTAGCCTGTTCTGTCTTCCTCTGTTGGAGTGCTGTCACCTCACACTGCAGCGGTTTGGCGCCCTCTGCCGTCCAAATGGGGAACTTCAACTTCATCGAGCATCAGTGAGGTTTACACACACACACACACACACACACCTGCTACAGTAGAGGAGGCAAAAATAAAACACAAACACAGACAAATCCACATCCTGCCACACACGCCGCATTACGAGTGCAAAACCACTGCACCGTCCACCGGAGCGTCTGCGAATCAACCTTCGCAGGGCTCTGAAAAACAACGCGATGCAACAGGACCAGAGACCACCAAGCAGTCTGGAAGTGAAGCCTTTAATAGAGGAGGCAGCGGGGCATTCCGAGCGCTGAGTTGGACTTTCCGCCGGTTACCTGACGGAGGATGAAGCTGGTGGACGTGGTGCTGCCATCTGACCTCTTGAGGCGGCTCCTCCTGGAGTAGGTGCCTCGGTTCACCTGCACGACAGAAAGCACCGTCACTTTTCTCTTATTTCAGAAGTTTGCTGTGACACGAGTGTCAGAGCAGCGGCCTCCACTGCTCTCATTCACAATGAGCGGACTGGTGCAATAAGGTCAAATATCAAGGTCAACTTCCCCCACCTAAAAACGTCAAAGCCACAGAAAGCATGTGATGCATGTAGAGCCAGCTGTGCTGCATGTCTCTGCATTTCACAATCACTTTCTTCCTCTCAACTTCCCTTCCAAAAATCCAAATATACCATCAGAGCTTCTCTCCAGGGGGCTAAATTAATTATCTGCCCCATTTCTGTTCAAGTCTCCAGAGTTAACGACAATGTCACCATTAAAAAAGTCAGAGCCTACTTCCCTGAATTCATAAAACCAGGCCATTAATCTGGGTCACCATCTTCCTCCCGCCGCTCAGAGCCGGAGAGCAGTGAAGGATGATGATAACCTATTCTCTCAATGTCCAGATATTAATAGTTCCAGTCATTATTTCAGGCAAGATGGTTGAAAATCAACTTTATGGCATTATTGCTTGTCGAAATTCACAAACTTGACATTAAGTGAGCATGTTTATTTGTCAAAATGACTCAAAAAGAACCAAAAAATGACTTTCTATGGGTGTCAAAACAATTGAAACGAATCAAGTTTTTTTAAATACATCATATAAAACTATCAGGAAGAGTAAATCACTATGAAACATCTCTCAAAGTGCGACTTTTATTCTTAATTTGCTTTACTGAAAACAGGTTTTGGAGGTTTCCAATGATCTTTTCTTTAAGCTGTTCATGCTACGTTGTTTATAAATGAGATGATGTGACTTGATTGAAGTCCTTTGTTCATTGAAACAAACACCAGCAGCATTCTTAATTTCTATTTTGCTTCAACATTCGTCAAAATATGAGTTCAGAAATCGCTTAATAGCTAACTTTTATTCATTATGCATTAATTAATCAATTTTAATTGTTTATATCTACAACGCAAAATGAGTTGAACACTTATTAAACAGAGGAAAATCATAACTTCCACTTAAAAAATAGTTTTACTAAGAAACCTCCACAAAAGCAGTCTCATTGTATTGATTAGTATTATTATATTGATCTATAACAGGTGAAGGTTGGGAGCCCACCTGGAAGATGGGCGCCTGGATGCCCTCTCCGATCTTGTTGCGGATGTAGATGTGCCGGGACATCTCCGCCAGCACATCGGTCCAGAGGGCCGGCTGCTCCGGTCCGGTCCAGCGGAGCGGCGGCGGGTTGCGGGCTGCGTGCTCCAGCTTCCCGCCACACAGGTACACATGAGCGCCGCGTGCGTGCGTGCGTGCGTGCGTCCCCTCCGCCGCGAGGACAGGTGCGTCAGACACACCGGGGCTTGGACACGCGCCACTCCAAACCAGATGGGCGCGACCATTTCAGGGGCGGGGGGAGGGGGGAGGGGCGACCCCGCGCCGCGCGGGGGAGCCTGCGGGGGGGGGCTCTTTCAGACTCAAAGCCTCCACGGGGAGGGAATTACTGCGACGCACCTCAAAGGAAACGTTTACGTCTTTTAAAGATGTTCAGAAGAAAAGTCTTATCACACCCTGCGGAGCTGGACCCCCCCACTGCAGACAACACGAGGATCCGACCACGGCTTGAAATTCATCCAAACTTAAAAACGTGCTGAGAAACCTCATCTTTAAACGGTCTGACTCTGGATTTACATACTGAGGCGTCAGTATTTCTCCCAATTTAAATAATCTATTTAAACTCAAATTTTCCCCCAATTATATCATTAGTTAAGCGGGTGGTTTGACCTCCCCTCTCCTAGTTTGGTGGAATAAATCTGATTAAAATGAATGTTCTGCCAAGACTCCTTTACCCATTGCAAATGCGCCCAATTAGGCAGAAAAACTGCTTTCTGATAATAAAAAAGGCAATGTCTAAATTCATCTGGTATGGGAAAAGCCCTGCCTTGCTGAAAGACAGGGGAGGGCAGTCACGTCCTAATATTACATTTTACACCTGGGCTTGCCACTTCATGTATTCTATCAGAGTGGCTGAGGTCCTTCCTAAATTCCAGGGAGTCTTCCCATGTTGATGCCTGGCACTAATCAGCATGGCCACAAATGATACACCTATATGCTTCCACGTGAGATTAAAAATAGCCCATTCATCAAGCTGAATCACTCTGGCCCAAAACAAATCATGTCCCGCTTCTACAACAAACTACTGACCCTCAACATCTCAGCCAACTACAGAATGATGAGGCTGTGGGAGAAAGATCTGGGGGCTGAAAGTAGTGAGGAGGCCGGGTCCAGAATTCTGGGAGAGCTGCTTTTCTTTTTTTTCTGCAGACTCTTGAGGTTTTCCCTGTTTGCAGTGATATAACATCTATATTCATTCATCCTTTTCTTTTTCCCCACCCTGTATCTATTCAGACTGATCATGTTTGTATTCTGCTGTCACGCTTGTTTTAGATTCATGTTTGTTGTAAAAGTTAGAACATTTCTAAAATATTGTTTTAAAAAAGAGAATCTAAATTAATACAAATGAATGTTTCAGGAAAAACTTTCAAATTTCAAATGCTGCTAGTCAGACCTTTTTACCTTTAAAGTTAGACCTACCTGAAACATGAACCCATTCGGATTGATTGATTTTGACTGAACATGAAGTTTTAAATCTTTATGTTTTGCACATAATGATGATTGGTTTGTATCCACTGCATGTTGACCCCAATATCTGGCCCTGTTTTTATTTTTTTAAATACCTGAATGAGGCATTAGAAGACACAAAAATGAACACTATACTCCTATAAAGAGAGATTCTGAAATCATAAAGATGAATAAGAGAATTACGTGGTGAGAGGGGGAACGTAAATAATAAAAAGGGTTTTTTATGATGAAGTAGCAGGAGAAGCTACATCATTTCACAAACTGATTCGGATAAATGATTCCAAAAAATATAGAAAATACAAATAATGAAGTTTCCTCTCATACTCTGATTGCTGCTGATTCAAAAGTGGGTCATGTATTTTTCTTCTCTATGTTTAGCATTCCCCACTAACTAAAAATCAACAAAAGGCAGTAAAATCTTTTTCATCTCTCTCTCTGAAGTCTGGTTTTGGACTTTCATCAAGAAGCTGCAGTTTTCCATGGCAGGCCTTTCCTCGGTTTACCTGCACAGCTTTGTTTGTTCCACTGGCAGACACACGACGCTCAACACTGGAGATCTCCCTCGATGCCCAATCGCTGCCAAGGCTTTCTTCTATCGACGTCAAATCCCATTTTCCCGCCCAGACCGGCTGATGGGAGCCCGAGTTTGCTTCATGCTTCTGGCTCCAGGTTTCTGTGGATCCTGACTGAAAGGAAGAGGAGCAGCTCGACATGTTTCTCTTAGTTTGATCACATCACAGAAATGAATGCTTCCATCAGAAGGTTCAGTGGAGTCATTTCTCACAGAAGCCTCAGATTCAGTTAAACTGCAGCTCATTTAAACCTCTTTAAATCTGTAATTCATTTTTTTTTTTTTTAGTTTGCTTGTTTCCTGCTCACAGTACTCTAAGCTTAACATATAGAAAGAGCTACACTCGCCATTGAAATCAAGTTGGTCTAATATTAGATTAGCAGGCCGGTTTAGGTCCGCGGGCCACATGTTTGTCATCCCTGCTTTAAATTCCGAAGACGTTTCATCCCTTGAAACTCGGCGTCGCTCCTGTTTTAGTCCACGAGATGGCAGTATAGTCTAAAAAAAAGAATTGTCAGGGTTTTCCTTTCTTATTGCAGGTTCAAAAGCGCAATCAGTGCTGCACAAACACTGATGAACATCTGAACGTTTCCTTCTTAAACACATTTTAATGTGCAAACAAATCTTTAACGCTGTCTCCAGGCTGCATTTGAAGTTTAAATTTTCCTCCTTTTGAAGATTCTGCAGAGTTAAAAAACCAACATGTTGGCCTTCAGAGATGCTGAGTGGTTTATTTCTGGAGGACACCTGAGCAACACACACGCACACACACACACACACACACACACTATCACCTGGCCTTCAGCTTACTTCCTCCAAACATCTCCATCACGGCCTTCAGAGAGTAACTTCCTTCCTGAACCCTTTCAGAGAAGCGCTCCTGAACGCAGACGGCCCAGTGGCACACATCGGATTATTTTGGGACACGCGCTGCAGAGCTTTCACGTGACCCAGTGAACTAATGGAAGAGGTCCCACTCTGATCAGCAGGCCCTTCCAGTGGGCCGGAATGGTGGATGATCCCACTTTAAAGTGGGAGGACGGAGTTGTTTTTCGCTCCATCCTGGACGAGAAACAGGCCGAAGCTCTTTACACGTGCACGTCATGTTTCCGCGCTGTAAATGGGAGCGAAGAGAGTTTCGCGTGAATGAATAAGTGATGGCGGAGCGTGAGGGATGTCTGTTTTCATGAGCCACTGGTTTCTCCAGCAGGTCAAACGGCGAGAGAGCAGCGCGGAGCTGCTCGCCGGTGCGTGCACAATCCACACTGCAGTGCCATGTGTGCACGTGAGAGCAGAGACCATCAAGCTTTAATGCCCATCCCCGTCCAGACGTGCACGCGCGGCACAGCGGCGTGTCAATCCGTGCGTTTCTGCACACAGGTGCGCCCCGTGTCGTGCACTCGCTGGGTTCCCAGGCGGGGCTTCCTCAACAGGGCCCGGCTGTTCGCGTCCCGCCGAGGCCACGTGCACGCCAGAACCGGGGGCAAAATGTGGCAGCGGAGGGAGTTAAAACCGGGGGCCGTTTCTGAGCACGTCTTCCAGGTGGACGGGGGGCTCCTCCGTCGTCCACAGGTCTCCTGTTGCTGCCCCGCTTCCAACCTCAGAGCTGAACAGAAAGGTTCCCAGCAGCCGTCAGTGAAATATTCATGACGGCCCGGGCTCGGTGCGATCTGAGGAACATGCTTTTGTTTCTATCCATTATTCATCAGCGATGCTCTCTTGACCTGTAAACACATAAAACGGACAGACGATCACCGCGATGCACAGACTGGAGTACCTGTTCTTCATCAATCAGTAAAGACACGCAGCAACCTGCGGGAGAGGAGTCAACAGCGGCGGGAAAGCGACAAACCACGGAACGCTTCGAACGTGTTGGAACGAACAGAGAAACTTCAGATCCGCCACGAATCAAAGCCTGAAAACAGCAGCAAAGCAACGATTTCAATCAAACTTGTCAAACTGGGAAAGGTTTGGCCGGCTGCCTCCACTGCAGCACCTCCCAGACATTAATAACACTTACAGCCGCAGAAAACAAACCTGGCTGGAGGGAAGAAGGAAGGACCTGGATTTCTTTTCTTTTCTTTCTTTTTTTTTTTTTAGGTAACCAAAACATTGGTACCAAAAGTCATTTATTCATCTCAGCTTTTTTTTTTTTTTTTTTTTTTACAGTGTATATTATACAAAAATATAGAGTACCAAAAGTTCACAGTGTCCAAAAGGCAGTGTTAAGTCAGATTCACATTGAGCAGAAACGGTCATTTCCAGGGGTGAGTGAGAAATCACAACAATACACTCCTTCAGTGTATAAACACATGTGGTGGTGGGGGTGTGTACCCCCCCCCCCCCAACACACACACACACACACACACACAATCCCAGAGGGCGAACAGAAGCGGTGCATGCGTGTGTCCGTATGTATGCAGGCCCTGGCATGTGCACATCGCGTTTTCCACGCTGCTGGATTCATGCTGCACCACACAGAAACAGCCCGAACGCCGTATTTACAGTTCCCAGACAAAAAGATATGCGACGCACATTTACAGCACACACTCGCTTAAATAATAATAATAACAATAACAATAATACAGTCCTGGAAAGTTATGACTTTAACCAGAATCGGTCATTTTCCACTTGTCTTTTCCCATCAGCAGCAGGCGGGTGAGAAACCTGCTGCTTGTGTGGGATTTCAGGATTTCAGGAAAATGACGGAGAAACTTTAAAATAGCGGTGAGCTGTTTCAGAGAGTGCCCCACACATGGCTAAAGGCTTCCGCCGTGAATAGAAAAGCCAAAGTAAGTGAGATTGTGTCCATATTGGTTGGATTTGAAGAGTTCAGCATGCAGGTTTTTGTTTTTTTACACACAACTGACAGAGGTCAGTAAAAATCCTCAGATTCCACATGCAGTGGGTCCAACAGGCAGCAGTACAGTCCGTCTTCTGCGATAAGAGATGCAATACTGTCGTATTTTAGGGGAACCGATTCCAACTCGGCTCCTCAGAGAGTGAAGCCTGACCCGCAGAAATGTGGGAGACGTGTGTGAAAGTGGAGAAACCACCTTTCTCCACGAGAAATGTAAAATAAAATTCCATTTTCATCACTGAGAAAGCCTCCACATGATAACTTATCACACTGCTGCTGAATGTTTCATGCAAACAAAGCGGACAGATTGTTTTTTTTTTTTTTTGATTTTGTGCTGCCACTGTTGCGGATTCATTTCAAAACAAACTTGGGCTCGAAATTAAAGCACAAACATGAAAAATCCGCTGGTTTCTGTTCATTTTTACACGCCACGTGGTTCTGTCAGTGCCGACTCACAGCGGGCCTCCTAACGAGGGTCCGGGCCGCCGGGGAACCGCTCGGCGGGGGCGGAGCGTCCTGCGATCGTCTCCGGCGAGTCCTGCAGCGTCCGTCCTGAGCCAACAAAGCACCTCAGGGTGGAAACGCCTGAAACAGCGACACGGGCTCGAGGCGAACCTTCGGGAATGGAGGGAGGCGTGTTGGACACTGAGGAACGATTTCCAGGATGAGAAGAACTTGCATAAAGTGCAATCATGGGGAAAATCCTCAAAGCATTCCTAAGTTTGCAGCGGGAAAACTGTATTTACAGATTGTTTTTGCTGGGATTGAGATCAAACTGGGCTGAAAGTTCTGTTTCTGACAGCAGGCTGACTGGAAAGGCCTGAGCCGCGCGGGAGGACGGAACAGACCGGCGGGGCGGACGAGCTAAAGCCCGGTTCCTGCTCTCAGCTGTGCATGTAGGTCCTGCACGGCGAGTCCGGGTGGAAGTCGTACTTGCCCAGGCTGGGGGGGTAGTAGGTGGTGGTGAACATGTTGCCGGAGGGCAGCGGGGACGGGAAGTGGTTGCACGTCTCGTCGTTCACGTGGAGGTTGTTCTTGTTCAGCGTCTGGAGAGAGAGAGAGAGAGAGGGAGGGAAACCCGTCAGAGCGCCGGGCGGCGAACGCTCGCGGCCCGCGGCGGTCCCCGAGCCCCACCTTGAACTCCATGGGGATGTACTTCTCGTTCTTTGGCGTGGCGTTGCCCTGCTTGCTGTAGGTCAGGTGGTTGGGGGTGCTGGGGTGGATGACGGCCGACTCGGGCGGCGGCCGGTTCAGGTGGTGGCAGTAGGTGTAGGCCAGCGCCGACAGCAGGGCGGCGGCGAAGAAGCTGGCCGAGCCCACCGCCACCAGCTGGAACAGGGTGAAGGCTGGAGGAAGCAAGCACAAAGGTCACCAGAGGTCACGGCGTTTCCCAACTCCCCCGTCTACAAAACAGGACCTCAGTCTCTGCGTTTTCATTCAGTTTCTCTCAGCGAGCGTGTGAGAAAGACATGGCCGCCACTCACTTCCGCAGCTCTGCTCCTCCTGTCCGGGCAGGATGACTGGAGAAGAGAAGCGGGGAGGTTACAGAGCGAAGCGCCGCCGCGGGTTCAAACCGCCTCGACGCCGTCCGGGGTCTCACCTGGCACCTCGTGCGGCCGGCAGGGCCGGGACTGCGTGACGTTGCCCTGGCACGCGCCGGCCTCGCCGTCCGGGTCGTCGCCGCAGCGGCGGTGGGGCGATGCTGCAGGCCCTCGTCGTCACAGTCGCCCACTCGGTCCAGTCGCCCCAGACCTGACAGCACGGGACACAAAAACCGCTTTGCCTTTAATACAGGGCGAGAAAACAGGATTCATGCTCAATTATTGGATTATTGTAGCCGATCCTCTCATTATTTATTACAAGGGTCAAGTCTTGATTTCTACTATTAAATAAAATCCTTTAGCTGGATGTAATTGTGATTTTTTTTTTTCTTCTTTTTATTAAGTTGCCGGGATCCGAAAAGCAGTGCAATAACAGGAAAATCCATTAATTCAAGTAATGAATACATTTGTTTATTTTTTGTGACTTTATTTTAACACTGGTTCTTAAATGTTTAATTTAAACTTGTCTCTTTTTTAATTTATTTTTTTACTTTAAGCATGATTTTCTTAACTAAAGAAAATGGCATCGTCACTTGTTTCTCTTTGCTTTGGAAAATACAGTTTATAAATGAAGTAATTTATGTTATTGAAAAAAACTGAAAGAAGATCAAATTCCTCTAAATTCAGGTGGTTTAAATGAGAGAAAAGAGAAGCTTGGAGATCGTTGAGCTGTTTCGTGTTTTGGGTTCCACATCCTTTTCTCTGCTCTTGTTTTTGTGTTTTTCTGGCGCCACTTCGCCCCTCGAAGCAACATTAAAAACCCCAACTTCAAAACAGAGCTCCTCAGCTAAAAGATGTATTTCTGATGTTTTAATTGCCGAGCAGCTGCGGCGTGTTCATCTTTAATCTTCTCCAATCAAAGCGGCTGAATAAGTTGTTATAGAAGTGTTTTTTTAATAATGAGACGTTCGAGAAAAGCCAGAATCTCTCCTCATGGTGGGTTTAGAGAGAGAGTCCGATTCCCACGTTACGTCCCATGAACAGGAAGCCTGCAGCAAACCGCCGCTTTATTCTGCAGATCCAGCGACCGGTGGAGCCGAGGAGCAGACATGAACCACGAACAGCTTCAATATGAACAACCGAGAACATTTATTTCATTAAAATATAACAAAGTCATTGGTTTATTTCTGGACTAATTCCAGTTAAAACCCTGGTTGTGATGAACCGACCTCCTGCTGACGGCCGTACCTTCGCAGGTGTGTGTGTTGCAGAGCGCCTCCTCGGTGTGCAGGCCGATGCAGATGTCGCCTCCGTTGGCGGGCGGCGGGCTGCTGCAGGTCCGGGTGCGCTGGTAGTGGCCGCCGCCGCAGCTGGACGAACACTGGGACCAGGAGGACCAGCAAGGACCAGGCGCCGCTCACTGAAGCACACACACACACACACACACACACACAGATAGAGTCAGAGCGCCGTCCTCTGGAGCTGCGGCCGCGCTCGGGCCCGGGCCCTCGGCGTTTACCCGGGCACGGCTGGGCGTTGCAGTCCTGGTACTCCACCGGCGAGCCCACGCAGGCGCCGGGGTTGGTCCGGCCCTCGGCGGTGGAGCAGCTTCGCTTGCGCGTCCGGAAGCCGCGGGAGCACTGCTGGGAGCAGGCGGACCAGGTCTCCCAGGAGCCCCAGCGGGCGCCCGGCGGCTGGGCCGCCGTTCGGCCGCCGCTCGTCTTCACCAAGTCCTCGACCAGAGCTGCAGAGACACAGAGAGGCGGCGTTGTGGAAACCTCGCAGCCCGTTTCCATGTGGCTCACGTTTGAAACAACTACACCCCCTGCAGACGCAATCACAAATTATTTACATTTACATCAGGAGGCCTGCCGACAGCTTTGAAGCGGGGCCAGACGATACATTTCAGCCATTATCTATCCTCTCCGGAGCTGACACACTTGAAAACCAACAATAAAACGATGCCTTAACCTCCGGAGCTTCAATCGCTTTTGAATTATTTCTGTATGAAAGTTGATGTTTTGATCGGAGAGAAGTCTCTGAGCAACGCAGGAAGTGGACATCTGCTTCCCCAGAACGGCCCACTGATGTTTAATCAATCTGCTGATTGATGTCGGCAAACGTGAACCCATCTGTGTTTACGGTGGCAGCAGGCTGGAGGCGCCGCCGCCGCCGCCAGCACGCTCCTCGCGGCTCCACCCGCCCTCACGTGTTTGCCGCATTGGAATGGTTTCTGGGGTCGGAAATCTCAATAAAACGCCAAAAAAGTGAGCCCCTCTCCTGCGGATGGTCCCTGCAGCGGCTGACCTGCCGCTGGTCGGTACTCACAGTCGGTCTGACAGGCTCCGGTTCCGTCGTTGGGGCAGAAGCGGGTCTCCAGCTTCTTCTTGCCCAGCTGCAGCTGCTGGGGGTCGGGCAGCAGCGCCCGGCAGGTGTACCTGAACCTCTGCTCCTGCCGGGCGCCGTCCTGGCTCACGTTGACCGGCATCCACGGCGTCCACGGCGTGTTGCGGCGGACTTCGGGGCAGGCCTCCAGGTTACAGGTTTTATACTCCTGTAAAGCGGAACGCAGGCGTTGCTTTCCTCCCGCAGCGATAACTTTAAAACTCATTATAAATAGCTCCCAGAGATAAACTCTGCGAAAAACAACAGAAACGCCCCAGTTTATCTGGAGGCGGCTCATTGTGTGACTAATTACTCTGTTTAAATGGGACCATTTTAAACTGTTCTGGTTGCAGTGAAGAACTAATCTGGTTTTCATTCTGGAGATTTACAGGCTCATCCAGTCTGCAGGACGATAAAACCACTGCGCACGCAGCATATTCCCCACGCAGATAAAATGTTATTGTAAAAGTAAATAAGCTGGTATTGAAGTGAGGCGGTCCAGTACCATCGCACATCCAGGACAGGTGTTCCCATTTTCACAGGTCCTGGTCCTGGAGTGGACCCCGCCTCCACAGTCGGCGCTGCAGTGCGCCCAGGGGCCCCACGCCGTCCACAGCACCGGCAGCGGGCACGGCTTCTTGTCATTGCACAGCCTGGAAGCGCGCACACACACACACACACACACACACACACAGACAGGCGTCACTGCCTGGCCGCGCCGTGGCTCGACGGCGGCTCCGTGCGGACGCACCTCTCCTCGCGGCCCTGGCCGACGCAGACGCGGCCGCCGTGGCGAGGCGCGGGGTTGTTGCAGGACCGCTGTCTCACTTCAAACCCGATGCCGCAGCTGCTGCTGCACTGGCCCCAGGAGGACCAGGGGGTCCAGCCGCCGTTCCTGAAGCGCAGAAGACGGCGAGGTTACTGGAGGAGGATCTGACCGGGACTCTTCTGAACCTGGACTCTGGAGTCCAGAATATTTGAGCGACACATGGAGACAAACTGCATCCTGGACTCAAATCTTTAAACAAGGGAATTTCTCAAACTTTGTAATCAGCAGCTCTAATTTTGCTCTTCTGTCATGTGAAAGCATTAATCAGCTTATCTGGTGACAGCGTAATGCGCACGGCGTCGGGACCACTGTAAGATTTCTGAGGTTTGTTTTCAGGATTTCAGCAGCTCCGTCTCATTGATCCGCACAGAAATGGAGACTGGAGTTTTGTTTTCCGGAGTTTAATGACCGTCACAAACGTCGGCACGCGACGCAATCGCACCTGGAGCAGTTGGCCACCTGGATGGTGGGACCCCTGCACTGCAGCCCTCCGCACCGCGCCGCCGGGCCGTCGCAGGAGCGCGACCGGCACATGCAGCTGCTGACGGAGCCCTCGCCGTCGTTGTGGCTGCACGGCTGCCACTGCGCCCACGGGCTGAAGCCGCCGTCCTGCGTCAGGTTCCTCACCTGCAAAAGGCTGCGCAAAGTTGAAAAGGTCAAGTGTGACGCTCTGAAGAAAACGTGGAAAGGAAGCGGCGAGTCTTACTGGGCATTCGGTGATGTTCTGAGTCCACTGGTTCATGTTGGCGCTCTCCTCGAACGTGGTGCAGCGCCGCTGCTTGTGGTCCCAGCCGCAGTAGGGGTCCCGAGCCTCCAGGCAGTAACTAGCAGGGTTTTGAGACACACAGTCAATCTGGAAAACAGCTGTGTTTGTTTGTTTGTTTTTTTTACAGTGCAGAGGCTGCAAACTGGAAGAAATGAGAAACGGTGCTTCGTTGGGATCGAACACTTCAGGTGCGACTCAAACCGCCGAGCAGCTCGAGGCAGTCATCCCGAGAGAGCAAGGCGCCGTGCGCCACGTCGACGCTGTGAACGGCTGTCAGCGTACTCAAGCTGACAAATTAATTAATCGGCTGCTTGTGTAACGTCTGCGACGGGCCAGAATGCCGAGCAGCGGATCAGAAACGGCCTCTCTCCTGCCCCGAAGCCGTAAATCACTTGAAGTGTTTCCAAACGTCGGTTCGATGAGCCGTCTGAGCGGCGATATTTACCCTCTGCTCGCTGAGAAATTACCAGCGGCGGGAGTGTTAATCTCCGTTTCGGGAGCGAGGCTCCGCTGGACGTTACCGTTCCGTGGCGTAGCTGGAGCAGCGCTCCAGCGGGATCTTCACCAGTCGGTCGTTCAGCCCCACGAACAGGGATCTGTCTGTGTGCAGGATCTGCAGGCTCCTGATGGGGCCCAGCTGGCCCTCGGGGAGGATCCTGAGCTCCTCCAGGTAGCAGCCGTGGAGGCTTTTGTTGGTCGTGGCGAGGGCCTTCAGGATGGTGCCGTATTCTGGGACGGGAGGAGGAGAGGTGAGGCACGAACGCCGCAGATCAAACCGCCGAACCGCCGTGGCGCCCCGGCTCACCCGTGCCGATGTACATGACGTGGTAGAGCGTGTCTCGGCCCTGCACGATGTCCACCACCAGCCTGGAGAAGCGCAGGTTGTCCTGGGTGAGCAGGGGGTTGACGGTGACCGGCTGGACCACGTCGTTCATCAGGAAGAGTCGCTGGGCGTCCTGGAGGCTGCGCTCCGTCAGGTTCCCGCCGGGGCCGCCCTCCTCCAGCGTGCCACACTGAGAAGACGAAATCAGACTTTATGAAAGGTTATTATGAGCTAAACGAGGCGAGCTGCAGCCGAGAGAGAATTCATGGACACAGGCCAATGTAAAGACAGGGGTCATAAATATTATTAGAAACAAGCAAAACCAGACTCAAACCAGAGGTGTGGTCTCTGTGGCGCGAGCATGCTCACCACTGCAGCACCACGTCTCCGCCAATGGTGCCTGTGCGTGATTTAAAGCAACGCGATCTGAATTCTAACACAGGAAACCAATTCAACAACAACATATCATCTGCAGCGTCCCCTCAGCGCAAACCAAGCCGCATTTCGTTCCTGTGATTGTCGGGGGCGTGTCTGACTTCACCGAGCACCAATTCTGCCATCTCTACTCGGCTTTTCCATATCTGCGCCGGGGATGAAACGCCTGTCGGCCTTTTGAAAGCTCCTTTACGAGCCTTGGAGGAACTGAAGGGCAATTACAGGACAGAGCGCCGTGTTTTGCATTCACACATGAATCAGAACCGTGTTTTCAGAGGAGGGCAGCGGCAGCGATCCAGTGGGAATTGCATTTGTTTCAGCCTGAGACTGACCTGGAAGTTGGGGATGGGGTTGGGGGTGGAGAGCCAGGCGGTGCGCGGGTTCTCCTGGTAGCGGAAGGGTCCGTTGAAGGCCTGGGTGATGGCGCTCAGGTTGTAGGCACAGACGGCAGAGGCCGATATGCTGTTCCTGCCGGAGGGAGACGCTCAGAGTGAAAGAAGGATCACCGCACGGTAAAGCAAGGCGGCGAAGGCGGAGCACTCACACGTTGGTGGTGAAGACGCCGTAGATCAGGTCCTGCTCCGGCAGGTAGAAGGTGCTCTGCAGCTCGTTGTAGTAGAAGGGGATCTCCCCCGAGCGCGAGCAGTTGAGGCGGGCCTTCATGAAGGTGGTCCAGGTGTCCTCCAGCAGGAAGCGGCCGCCCATGTCGTTCTTGCAGACCCGGGCCACCCGGGAGAACACCACCTTCCCGCAGTCGTTCTCCACCGCCGTCTCTCTCAGGAAGAAGTAGGTGAAGCGGCCGATCTCGTAGACGGACAGGAAGTGAGGCTCTGGAGGGCACGGGGAACAGTCGTCTTTAACAGAACGCCGTTTTTCTTAACCGAAGTGCAGAGGGAGGAGCTCTGCTGACCGTTGAGCCACTTGGAGTTGTACTGGGCCGTGCGCAGCGGCGGCATGTTCCCCAGGCTCCGGTAGATGACCGGGTCACGTCCCGAGAAGTCGATGACGGTGGCGGCGTACAGCTCGCCGCGTTCCGTCACCATGGCGGTGGAGTTGTGGCGCGGGTCGTACGGACACCGAGCCACGCCGTTCACCGTGTCCAGCACCTGGCTGGTGTTGGAGATCTGGCGGACAGTGACGGCGGGAGTCAGAAAACACTGAAAACAATCCTCCTGTGTGTGCGACCGGGATGGTGTTTAGTTTTTTTGTAGTTTTTGTCTTCTGGTCCACTTGACACATCACTTTGAAGACGTTTTGATTGTGTATCAGTTGGGAAGGAAACAAAAATCTGGCAGATTTCAAAATATTAACGGGTTTGTTGGCTTCTATCAGTGAGCTAAACATGAACACATCTAAACATGAGCGTGACGATCCCTGTACCGACCTGCCTGGTGACGCAGACGGGGGTGAAAGCGTTGGTCCCGCAGGTGAAAAGCGTCCTCCCGCTGATCAGCAGGACGCGGACGTAGTTCTGACATTCGTCCTGAGGTCCAGAACAACACAAGACATCTCAGTTTCACCGCTTCGGCAGGTAAATTAAACCTGAGCAGGCGTCACGCAGCTAAATCACCACCTCAGATTTGCCCTTGCTCTGGCAGGAGCGCTTCGTCTCTTCATCGGGTGCCCATTCTGTTGCCTGAGTGAAAACAGAGCATTGACGTTTCTGAGCGGTTTTCCCCACTTGACACATTTCAGTCACTTTTCTGATGTTAAACCGGCAATAATAAGGAAAGAAAAGAAAAAAGACAGTCTTCATTCGCTGACCTGTATGAGGGAGGCGTTGTTCAAACTCAATCTGAACAGGAAGTTTCTGACAAAGGGGAAAATAAACAGTGAAACCTGTTACTACAGAAACACAACGGTGTTCAGAAAACTGTACGTTTGACACATCGGGTACCAGTTAGCTCATTGACATGCTGTAATATTTTACAGTGGATTAAGTGGAGTTTAAAGAAGGCTACTGTCAGATGGCGTGCCGGCGAGTCACCTGGCTCCAACAATCAGCTGGTTCCGGTTCACGTCCATGGCCAGCTGGGAGAAATCCTTCACTCCTGCACGGGAGAACTCAGACACCCAGGACCTGAGCGCTGCACGGGAGAGGACAGACGAGGCGCTGTGAGGAGGACGACCGGCAGCGACCTTCAGTTCAACCCTCTAACCAGCCCGGTCCTGACGACTGTCGGAGCAGGACAGTTTCATCACGTTACAGGAAAGCTTTTTTTTTTTCCCCCTTCCGTTCTGAAACACACGTATTTCATGTTGTCTCTCTGACAGTGGAACACGGTTTGAATCCCTCCTCACAATCTGCCTGTCCCTTTTGTCCCTTTCTATCCAGGAACGCCAACTGGAACAGCAGCAAGTCTCCCCCTCTGAGTCTGGATTCACTGTTATCACAGGGCAGAATAAAACGACGTGAACGCACCACACACCGAGCGGAGCAGCGTCTTCATCCTTCAGCGTTTGGGAGCAAATTACTGCTGCTTCCTCACGTGGACGAAAGCACGTTGCGCTCACTCTGCACCCCAAACAATAGCGGCGCGGCTTGCCAGGCGAAGGCTTTGAGCCGAATGCAAACTGACGTCCAGTCAAAACAGCACCATCAAAGGCCATTTCACAGCTGTTAGACAGCCGACGAGGGGTGCTGGACGCGCAACAGCACGGCCAAACGTCTCATCATTTCATCTAAATCCCAGCGAAGGGGAGAAAAGTTGAGCGCCGTTCCAAACATTAACACCTACAGCTTTTAGTGTTTCCCTCTGCAGGATAAACACAAGTCCGGCAAATCCCCGTTAACGCAGATTAACGTCACCTGAGAGCTTTTAGCGCCGCCAGACTTTTATGATCCGACATTAAACTCCAGCCTGGTGCTTGTTCTTTATTAATCTTCCATAAAATGCGGAACAAAACCACGTCGAGATGCTTATTGGAACAAACACGGACCATCGCTCTCATCTGGTCTTGGTTCCACTTTGAATGGCTCTGAAAGTGGGCAACAATACTGCATGAATACAAACCACCACTGGCACAACAGCTATTTTCAGAGAGCTATTGAACCCAAATTGCCTGTGTGCACTTGCCTGTGTACATAATGACCTCCGGCAGCGCAGACAGCCCATGCACACACTCACACTGGAAACACACTAATCTCGCAGCTCTAAAGCAGAAATGACTTGCAAGCAGCTGCCTTGTTCCAGCTCCGCGGCCTTTGACCTCCTCGGTTAACTGCTGGGAATTAGAAATCGAGAGACCGAGTTTGCAAACGAAGATCAGCAAATATAAAAACAGACAGACTACACGGAGGGGAATTTTCCAGTCGAGAGAGCGCAATAACAAGCCGAGCGCCCAGTCCGGGAGTCCACTTTCAGACGGGGAGCAGAAGCCTGTGGGGACTGAGGTGATGCAGTGATGTCCTGCATCATGAAAATCTATTCCACCGATTTTCATGATGTTTTTTTCATTTCCCAAGTGTTTGGGCCGTGGTGAACGAGGAGACCGAGAACGAAGAAGAGAGTGAAAACAGCCAACAGGAAGCAGCGGCGTCTCACCTTGGTAGGAGACGACGGGATGCTCCCTCCTGCTGCAGTCCGCAGGGCCGGCGAGAGGCGGCTGGCTCAGACACAGGGACCAACAGAGGGCCGCCGCCAGGGCCCACGCCCCCCACCCTGAGGCACCCATAGCTCTACAACCTCATCCAGTCTTCTATCAGGTCCTCAGAAATCACCTGTTGGGAGCAGAGGAGACGTTACCATCGGTGGGCGTTTTGATCAAGTCTGTCAATTCGAGCATTAAATATCGCCCCGGGTGTCTTTCCAAACAATGTCCTTTCAACAGAAGCTCATTCCAGCACCCCTCCCTCCCCTCCCCTCCCCTCCCCCTCTTCTCTGCCGGCATGTCCAATCCATCTAAATTAGTTTTGCCAGTCCAGCAGCTCGGTGGACGCTCTGCTGCCTCTGTCTGCCCGCTCGGGGTGTCCGGCCCCTCATTGTCAGCAGGACTCAGTCATGGCTAATTCACCTCAAAAGGATCGAGCGGACAATCTCTCTAATGCCGGCTCCGAAGCCGAGGGTGCCATCGACGGGGGCTCAATCATACTGAGGAGGGCCATTCAGCGGCGGGGCCGGGCCCACGGCCAACGCTGGAGGGTGTGAACTTTGAACGGTGACCCACATGAAGGGCCTTTGTGTCGAGATCAAGATCCACTTATACCCATCAAATCTGCTCAGAGATGACGAGCAGCTGATGGATTCAGACACAAAGGTCACAGAGGAGGGCTTTTTTTACGTCGTTTGCATGGATGACACATTAAAGAGTCAGTTCGACTGTTATTGCACTGTTGAATGGAGTAAAGTCAACAGGGCGGCATGTTTTCACAGCATTTCTATCAGTGGAATCTAATTCCAGAGATGTGAATAGCAACCTAAAAAAACCCAACAGATTCACGAGTAAAAAACAGAAGATGTGACCGTCGGAGAGGCTCCTGCAAAGACTTTTAGCTTTCGACTCAGCTGTCGAGGTTTAAAGTAAATTGCGAGGCGGCTTAAAGCAATTTCGAGTTATTGAAACGTCACATCAGCGAGAGCCGCAGTGCGAGCCGTCGCACCAGGTCACTGCAGAGAGGCGTCAGCGTGACCGCCGCGCGCTCTTATTGTGAAAGTGCCAGAGTTGAGCGACTTTAAAAGGCTGTAACCCACCAAACACGGACTCCAGCTCATCTCTCGCACGTAGCGAGAATGCTCCTGACGTCCCATGATGCAACAGCAGATTCCTTGTGATCCGGCCGGCTCGTTCCAGTTCCAGCGCGGCGTGCGTGGAAGCGGTGAATGTCCATCTGTGTGCAGCTCGCTGGGAGGAGTGAGTGTGTGTGTGTGTGTGTGTGTGTGTGGAGGCAGAGGTTTTTCAACCTGCTGGGTCCCACACTGCTGCTTAATGAAGCGGCAGCAGCAGAGCCTCCAACCGCTGGCCCCGCTTTTGTGGCGGGGCCGCGCTCCTCTCGCCGCGCGAAGGCCGGCCGGTGAGAGGCCTAATGTTCTGGTATTTCTGTCTATTCAGGGCGACAAGGAGGGGGAGCAACAACAGCCAGCGTCTGATTTGGTTTTTTTTCCTTTTTCTGTCTCAAAAACAAATTCGTCTGATCAGATTTGCCACTCGTACTCGTTTCAGTGAGGTCCGGGCAACTAAAACCACCCTGCGAGGTAAAAGCAGCAAGCAGGAACGAGCATTTCACAACATTCATTCATTCATTCGTGTAGCTGCCGGTGCTGGAAAAACACCATAAAGCCTCAACAGGCTGCGAGGAGATTAGAAACACAGAGTCTCCGATTCATTCATGTGACCCGTGTGTGTTTGGGCGGTGGGAGTTAAACCTCAGGAACACGGACCGAACATGTGACCTGCACACAGGAGGGACGCTGCCAAGATTCTAACCCGGGACCTGGTTGCTGCGGGAGCGGCGGCGCGGGGATCTGCGGACCTGCAGCCTCCGAGCAGCAAAAGTCTGACAGGTTCAGTAGGTTTCGTCTCATCGGAGCCGTTCCAGCTCCGCTCCTCCCTCCTGACCTGCGAGTCCTCCGCCGGAGTGAAAGCTCGCTTAAACGTCTGGCAGAGAGAACGCAGGCTCCGCATGACTTGAGTGATGGTGCCGTGCACATGGAAACACAAACGAGCTGAGGGCTTCGCTCCCCGGCATGGCCGGCTCAGCTCTGTCACATGCTGTGCTGGAGGCAGCTGTCAACCACGCAGCAATTACAAAACAACATATAGAAATAACATTAATCTCCTCCACATCATCGCATGTGCAGCATCCTGGACTCTTAATCCAAACCAGGATGGATCCATGTTGTTTCCACCTCAGTTTCCTCTCGGCTCCCAGCAGATCCACCTCCTGTAGTGGAGCACTGAGATGGCTTCGAGTTCCTCTTACTTATTCTCCTCCCTCTGGCTGCAACAGGGCCAGAAAACGGGACATTTGGAAGAGTTTTCTGGAAAAGAAACGCCACTATATCAGCAGTTTGTGCCATTTTCAAAGCCAGACTCCCGTTTCTTCCTTATTTGGATGCCGAGTTTGAGCCTCGACCGCGACTCTGCCTGAAGCCGGACGGCACGGCGCTGCAGAGACGTGATTTGTAACACCAGGCCATTAAACGTGCTCAAATGCTCAGATTTTACAGCATTACACTGCGTCTGCAGTTTGTCTGTGAGTCGCAATAACTCTGAATTACACACTTCAGGAAAAACTCAGGAGAGGAGTTTCTGCAACAGGTGGAAGTAAGAATCCCTCGTCCGGGAGACGAGTCTGTCGTCCATCATGACAGCAGAGGTCAACAAACCCCGGAGTAAGATACGCCCATATATAGACATCTCACCTGCAGTTTTAGTCAACTCTGACATTCATTACTTGCACCTGATTTGTTGTGCGTTTTTAAGCTTGGGGGGGGGAAATCTCTTTCCTCGACGCATCAAACAGGACTTCCATAAATCAGCCGAACCACTTGAAATGAAGGTTTTAACGCAACTTGTATTTGATTCTGATGCCAGGACGAGCTTGTGAATCCGCAACAAGCTGGAAAACATCTCCCGCTACATCGTGCTGTGAAGACCTTGGAGAAGCCTGCAGTTCCTCCTTCAGTCCAACAACTCGGTGGAAATGCTGTGACACATTAACAAGAGTTTGGGCGCCTGCGGCAGTTTGTCACAGTTATACAGACTTCACACGGAGCAGAGTTCTTTATAACGCTCCCTATGTTCTGTTTCAGGAGACAGCCAGCTCGCTGCTCCTTCTTCTGCATGCTTCCAAAGTTTATTTAAGACATTTTTTCCCTCTTTTAAGTAGTTGCAGTAGAACCGAAACAGAGAGAACTTCTGTGGCTGTGACATGCAGCGCTTCCACACACAAAAAAAAAAAGGCTAAAAAAAGCAAATCTGAAGTATTTTTTGAGTGTTCTTGCAGTATTTATTAAACACGGACCTTGTGTGTCTTCAGAGAGCCTCTCCTCTTTATTTCAAGTGCCGCCTATTCAAGCGCTCTTGGCTTTGTCTGCAGGAAAAACTGAGGCAGTAGAACATTTGAGCCTTTTCACAGAGCAGGGAGATGGCCCTCCCATGGTGTGTTTCACTTGGATACCTTTAACCCGCTGCCTATATATGAATGAGTCGATTGGACGGAGGAGGAAGCATGAGCCGCGGACCAGCTTCCTTTGTGGCCGTACGAGCGGCGGGTTAGTGAGCCCGGGCGGCCATGTTGACACTGGGACGGCGCTCGAGTCCTCAAAATGCGGTGGCAGCGCATGTGCGTGGAAGCCGTGCTTCGTCAAACTGCAGGAAAATCCTCTTTACCGAATGATATATGACAGGGGAATTATTTACAAGCAATTATTCCTTCATTCGGATGCCGCAGAATTTGTCCCTGACTGGCATCAAAAGCAAAAGCATGTGACCCTTGTATATCTGCCTCTTGTCTAAACTCTCTAAGCCCGAGTGCCTGGACCTCATCCAAATATCATGAAAAGAAAGAGCGAATCCGCCCACAGCCTCCCGAAACCCAAAAACACGGGATTCCTCACTCTACATTCCTCCACAAACACACAAGAACCGGACCCAACAACAACTAATAAGCAGAGCGAATCCCTGAAAGGCTCCTCCCGAGCGCCGCTCCAGCGTCCCTCACCTCCACAGAGCAGTAATATTAATTACCAAACGGAGTCAGTTCATGGAGATTTGTTAGCTGGAGCAAATGGACACTGAGAGGGCACCCAAAGTCTCTCCATCAAAATATTCAGGGAGGACCATTTCCGAGGTAGTGTTCTCAGCTCCTTCCTACGGGGGTGAATGGCCTCTCTGTGCAACCTGCCAACTATCTGCCAATGGCTGCTCTCTTTTACAAGTGAATAGACTGAGTTTAGCCACAGTTAAAAAGACACACTAACGTGCCATGGCTGCGCCACAATGGCCGCTCGGGTAATTTGCCAAACCTAATGATGCCGGTTTGGCCCCGGCGAGAGGAGGTAGAGAGCAGGAATCCTAAAGAGGCACACAGCTGCACCCGTCCCTCTCTTCCTATCTCCCCTCTGTCCGCTCGGGGTGAACTCCAGCTCTGTATGCTCTCTGGAATAAATCGCACAGCTGGGGGTGTTCGCAACGCAGCTGCAATTTCCCTCCGTCAATACACACATCCCACCTGAAGGAACCCCCCCGTCAGGCCCTCAGGACCGAGATTTACAGACCGGCCGGTCAATGGGGCACAAACATTCACAGCATTTATGACAAAAAGACAAACAGTGAAGCCTGAAAACTGTCACCGCGATTAACGATTAACAGAATTTATGCAAGAAAACCTTCATAAAGTTGATTCAAAATTATTACAGACAACTTGATGAAAAGACGGTAATTCTGTTTCAGGCTCTGGTGAATGTTTGATTCAAAAGGTTTGCACTACTGCAAAGAAACCAGAGTAATTCAAACGTTTGTGCTTTGCATGATAAGTCACATTCGGTCTGACCAAAGGTGACGGCTTCCTGGCTTCCCGGACGAAACCGAGCAACTTTCACTTCAATCTCCACTCCGGGGGCAAGACGGGCGATCCAGCCGCCCAAAATGAGCCATCCCACTCGCCAAGCCACAGCCACCCCGATGCTCATGGACATAGCGTCACGATTTAAAAAAAAAATGACTGTTTAAAACTGTAAATCCCACATTTTCATGTAAGCTGACATGACAGGACTGATGTCTGCTGTTTCCATCATGTGACGACAAAACTGTCTGGATGACAACAGAGCGTCCACTCAGGAAAATACACCTGAACGACGAAGGAGGAGGAGGAGGAGGAGGAGGAGGGGGCCGCACGAGCAGGTATGTGATTAGTTCATGATCAGAGATTCCCATCTGGCACAATATTTAAAGATGGTGGTTCTGCAATCACCGCATCTGGTCGTCCGCTCTGCTGGAGCAAACAGACGAAAACACTCGAACCGGGGATTCAGGGAGGAAAAAACACTGAACTGAAAATTCTAAGCATCATGTTTCTGTGCATTTTCCCCTCATTCCATGAAATTCGATCCATATATTCTCATATATTTTGGTTTTATTCCGTTCACGTTGCCGGCTGGAGCCTCGAAACACTCTTCTATTAAATTGCACTCGTGAGCCTAAAGAGTCCAATCAAATGCTCTCTCATGGATTTTTTTGGGGACAATTTAGTTTCAAATACCCGCCAGAGCATAATTATGACCATTATTATGGCTGCCATCGTGCAGTCAAGACTAATTTCCATAAATATGCTCCCTGCATAAAAGCGGCACACTGAAAATTTGGAAATCGGCAATTAAGAGAAACACAGAAGTGACAGGCTATTATTTTAGGAGTGACTGTTATTTAATACAGGTAAATCGTGAAGCGGGAGCGATTTCTGGTCCGAATCTATCAGCATCACTGGAACGGTCTCGAAGGAAAAAGGAAAGTCCAAGCGAGGCAGGTGCAACATGTGCAGCCTGACAAAAGATTCCTCAGCTGATTGCTCAGGCTGGATATAATAACCCACATTCAGACATAATTTCAGAGCCCAGACTGAGGCTATTGATCCAGAGCCGGGAGTCCCTCTGCTCCTCTCTCACACATCATTCCCAAGCCAATTTCTGCACTTATGTCTGAGGCAGAACAAAGGAAATATCCACCACACATTAACCTGCCCCCCCCACCACCACCACCAGAGTGCTCACTAATGCTTATCGCTGCCACATGCAGACTCTGGAGTCCCAGACGGAGCAAAACACGCCGAGGATGAGGGGAGGAGAGGAAGGCGGGAGAGGTGAGGGGTCATTTTGGAGATGATTGGAGGAGAAACGAGGCTGCGGAGAGGGAGCCGACGGAGTGACGGGATGGCAGAAAAACAGCCACGGAAAGTAGGCGTGAGAGACACAAAGACAGAGAGGACGGCACAAAAGAATAAGTAATGGCACTGAAACAGCCCACCTCTGTCCGGGGAGACGTGCCTGCACACACACACACACACACTCACACGCTCACACACACTGCATGAAGAATGCAAGAGGAGCATAAACTTACTAGTTCACCATCAGCGTCGGAGCAGGTTCTGCAGAAGTATCCCGTCACATCGTGCGAGAGGGGAAAAACAAGGGAGAGAGAACTTGTTACACATGGGCTCACAGGAGCACGCTGACCAGAGAGTGAGCAGGGAGGAGGAGGTGGAGGAGGCTGTAAAAAAAAAAAGAAAAGAAAAGGAGGGGGGGGTGTAGAACATTCCTGTTTGTGCAGACCACACTGTGAACTCTCTCAATAGAGAGGGGTGTGCGGATCTGTGAGCGAGTTTCCCTCAAATTAGGTCACATTTAGGACGTAATCAGCTCAGGCGGTTAAATCACATCAGTTTTAGGCATTCGAGGCTTTGCATCGCGGCCTTTCTGCAGGTAAATGACGAACATGGTGCAGAGGAACAGAGCAGTTTCTGCAGAAACTGCTCAGGAAAGTGTCAAAGCGCCCGGAGACGTAAACATGACGGCAGCTCATCACTTTGTCTCTTTGCACACATGCACGTATGCAAAGTGAGGCACATTCCTGCTGCACGACTGCACCGAACGCCATGTAAAACGGCTGCGGTTCAGGCTATCTTTATGTAAATGCGTTTATTACCATAAAGCAGCCAGAGCAATCAGTTATCATTTACATGAGACATTTCTCAGGATGGAATCGAAAAATGCATTATAAAGTCAAAACAAACACACTCTGATTATGTTTGTGGACGCTGACACCCTACAGCGTATCTGACATTTAAAAGACCGACTCAAACGATGAAAATCAGACTGATGGAGAAACTTTCAAAAATGCAGTTCTCAAATGTTGCATGAAGGAAAAATGTGTCGGCTCTCAGTTTTGTTGAGGTTTCACCAACCATACTGAAGGTTACGGCAAAGTTCGATGGGTTTTTTTTTTTTCCACAAAGTGTGTGTTCTTGGGTTGTGCAGATAAGGATTTGATCGATCTACCTGTTAAACACAAACACTTCACATAAACCACACACCCCTGGCAGAAACTGAGCTCTTCCCAGTGTGGATGGAGTCCATTGTTTTTCCTCGTGGAAGCAAAGCCCTAAAAGTAAGTGTTCACAATTAAAATGCATGGAGTTGCTGTGCGGCTCAGGACTATTGATTAACTTCTCCAGACACACTATCGGCACCTCCATCAGCGGCCATAACGTCAGACCATAAGGGCGGGAGTCCTGAGGAGCATTTTAAACGGCTGGGATACTAATTGAGAGCGGGCGTCGGGCCGAACGCAGCTGCAGCGCCATCGCAGCGCGAACGACCCCGGGACACGGAGTCCGTGGCAAACTTCACCGGCTCGGACAGACGTATGGGTGTTTCATAAAATACAAAAATATCATATATGGAATCAGGGAAAGTTAAACGCTCCAGACCGTGATGGAGCCTGTGAGTGCAGCTGATCAGATAAAAGATTTTTACTTGCAAACATTTACATTCTTGAGTCAATCTGCGCTCTTTCAGATTGGCTGCAAAACCTCACCGACACACTCTCCTCCTCACTCCCGGGAAGGCTCAGGTCTGTTATACATACGTGATATTTACTCAAGTGAGCCAGCGCAGATGTTGGCATGCGGAGGTTGTGTGTCATCTCAGTGGTACGTCATGAAAACGCAAGAAATCATCCTAATAGAACATTTCCATTAACTCCCATCGCGATAAGTTGCTGAGGAGATAAGAGGGATTGTTAATCCACTTTTTTTTCTTTTTTTTTCATCCTCCTCTGGGAGGCTGCTGGGGGACGGCGGCGAGCGAAGGCAGAACGCTCTCTGGACACGAGATACAGCGAATCCACGTTCACAAGCAACAATTAGCCTCAAATCCATGTTTTAAGGGATAAAAATCAGAGAGAAAACATGATAAAGGCTGACAACATTTTAAAAAACTTCATCTATCAGCACGGTTGAGGCAGGTGTGCGACCGGCCCTCGCGCCGCTGACAGAAGGGGCTGTCAATCTGAAAAGGTGACCGTCCATTCGGAAATTAATTGCGCCGATAAATCAGAGGCGCTGAGCGGCGACAGGCTCGTTTAGCATCCCGTGTGCCCAGCAGAGCGCGGGAGACAAATACCGCTCTGCGGCCGCATCCCAAACTTTTCCAGAGCAGGATATTCGTCTCTCTCAGCTGCAGCCGAGGAGCGAGAACCCCCCCCGCTGGGAGGATGAATGGCTCGCTCCTGTGCAAACCTGAGGATGACCTCCTCCGGCTCTGTTTTTACTGCCCTCCTGTCAGCACTCCGGCTGAAAGATTAGCTGCCATTAGTGGCACCCAAGACTGCTGCTGCTGCTCAACCATCCAACCACACAGATCCGGAGAAATTACATCTTTTAATGCTGAACTTTTAACGTGGAAGAACCTGGTGCTCACACAGTCAAAGGTGTGAATGAATTTGAGCAGATGATTTCATCCTCATCAATCCATGTCCAGCTGCAAAGAGGCCTTTGGTGGTTACCCAACGACTCTTAAGCCCCAGAACCAGCAGCCACCGCGGCACTGGCCTCAATGGGCGCCTTGTGCAGAAGCACACAGTGGCTCCACTGTGAGGCCGGCCGGCCTGTCACAGAGAAATATTGACTTTTAATACTTCAAACATGCAGCTCGCTCCGTTTTACACACCGACTGTGTTGCTCTTTGGAAACCCTGCAGTGGCCGAGGTTTACCTTTCTGCTGGAGCAATAAAACGCTGCTTACACACAAGTATACGAAAAAAAAAAAAAAAAAAAACGGAGGGGAAAGTCACAGTTTAAAGGTTTCCAGTCACACCCACAATGCATCACCTGCACCTATGTTGACCCTTTGTCATATTTGATAACTTGTGCATCCCTCTGTTTAAATTTCTGTCTGATTTTTGGAGTGTTTGGCTGTTTTGATTGAGCAAAGCATCGACTGTTCTGATGCATTAATCTTAAAAAAACGCAGAAAAAAATTGCTTGAGCTTGAACATCAGCAACTTTAAACTAACAGCAGTGGCAGCATCAGCTTTGAAACACACACCCTGAGACTAGCATGTTATATTTATTGTATTTTCTTTTTGTTATAACAAATGGTATTGTCGGACTGTATGTTAATTTTAAAGGAGTGTAAAGCCGAGAAATAGTGAATAACTGTTTTTCAGGCCCATTTTGAAGAGAACGTCATCATAACTTGCATTTAACGCGGTGTGTTTTTCTGCCTTTAAGAGTCTTAGGATTGAAATTTGCCCACGTTTTAGTGGGAACCCTATAAAGGGTCAAACTGTGTGACATTCTGGGAAATACGGTGTGAAAACTGAGGAGAGGAGGCGCTCAACACACAGATCACTGCCTGTGTTGGTTTTACCTGCGTGAAGCCGTTGTGTGCCCTCAGTCTGACAGCTCCAAAGTGTCTTATTTACACTCTAGATTTGTTTACTTGCCGGTGTAGAAATAGAAAAGTAAAAATGAGCTTGTGGTTCCGTGGAGGCGGATCTTGAGCTCCTTCTCCACTCGCTTCTTTAAAATGTTGCTGGTTTGAAAACATCGACATTGCAGGGATTGTGTTTACTGAAAAATGTAAAGGGAAAAATTTAATTTTGTTGCTCCCACACAGGGTCTAATCCCACAATCCTGCAGGACGGCGTGAGGCCCTGTAATTAATGGGAACGCCGCGGTTTTCTGTATGACTGAGAGCGCTCTCATCCGAGCGCACAGGGAGCCACAGTGTCTTCTGCCGGAGGAGGAAACCTCCAGACTGGCCCACCTGTCCATCACGGGCGCAGCACTCAATTCGCTCTCTTTCTCCTTTTCCACTCCAGCCCGACCTCATGAGAAACGCTGGAGGTCTGTGGCTAACACAGTCAGGCGTCCAGCTTAATGATTTAACGCCACTTCCATTTAGGGAGCCATACGTTAGCGGCAGCGGCGAGGCAGCAGCTCCGACTGGCGCAGAGTTGAAGAAGACTTTAATAAGGTGCTGCACGCTCCAGTCCGATTGTTTCATGTCAAACTGATCCGAGTGGTTTTGTTTTCAAACCATGTCCTGCATTTCACAACCGTAAGATTTTCTGGCCTCGACGTTTCACTGTGGCGTGATGAATAATGAAAGTCTGCAGTGCACCATTTGTTCTGAGTGTCACATTGGTGTGATCGAGGGAGCCTCCTGTTCTTAGTCCCACCAGCAGCAGCAGCACCGGCGTCCACGGCCAACACTGAATGTTTCAAAATAAAGTTTCAGCCTCAAGTCCCACGAGACTTTTTAGTCTTTCACACTCCTGCACAGACCATGAACATTTTGGGCTCCTGGATTTGCAACAACTGTAAAGGACTGAAGAATTACAGGGACAAATAACAGCAGAGCGACACGATGAGACGCGCTTTGTAGTCGTCTTCACCCACTTGGCAGGTGCTTTTGTCCACATCGACTGCGGCTGGAGGCGCTTCAGGCCGGGCGAAAGGCATCATGGGCCGCGCCGAGCATCTGCCAAAGCTCCCAAACGCAAACTCACTGGAAGCCATTCACTGCAGGGCACAGGTGCAGCCTGCCTGAATGTTAACAGTAGGAGCAACGCCTGAATTAAACTCCAAACACACCAAGATACCAAGGATATTAACACTTGTTGCTTGAGAATATTGACTTTTTACGCAGCCCACAGGAGGGGGTTCCCTTATGAAATCCAAACACATGGTTAAAATGGTTCTATAGCTATCCAAACACTGCTTTCCCCTGTGAATCACACCTCTGATTCCACTCCACTGACTTTGGAATGATTCAAGAACAATTTAAGTGAAACTGACCAACAGATTGGGTTTAATCTGAAGCTTCCTCACCGGAAAAAAAAAAATCCTCCAATCATGCTTTTAATATTGGGTATTTGCAGGATTTGATTTGCAGTGAGATGGATGAACCCCAAACCCCCACTGTTTGGGATCCGTCCCTTCTTATGCTTACTGACTGAAATTATACATTGAAGAACATCAGGCCGATCTTAGAATGTTAATCTGAGTGAAGCAGAGCTGTCACTTCTCATATATTGAAAAGCACATCCACAACATTCGCCCTCACCTTCAGAAAACAGTTCATTTCAGTTGAAATCTGGATTTATTTACTTTACGCAATTCCAAAATTCAAAATACACATATTCAGTCATGTTTAATACTGCCTTTGATATTACTGGAAATGCACTGCGTAACAGAAAATAAGTATGAAAGAGTTGTGTTTAATAGTAGGCTGTGTGTTGTTCTCCCTCATTTTTACGAGGCTGTTCTGCTTTTTGTCAAACTTGTTCTTTCTCAAACAAATACTTTTAAGAAACTGCAGAGCCGAATTTAAGGGAAGTGTCCGTCTGCAGAATTCATGAAGGTTTTAGGCTGAACACACTTAACGGAAACTTTGCAAACGTCGAAACTTGAATTGATGAACGGAGTTCTGCGTAAATTCCTCCAGCAGCGCGCGTAATGGAAGGAAGCGCGAGAGGGGGGCTGATTAACGCCACTGTCTCGCCCATTCATTCAACTTAATACATTTAAAACAGCAACGTCTTCAATGTAATTCTCGCTCTTACCTTTTACTCGGTGGACATCTCGCGTTTTCCGGATGATTTGGAGCAGCCGGGCGTCACGGCAGCTGTGGACTGCGCCTCTGCAGCAGGTTCAGCTCACACCGGCAGGGGTGCTGTCCACACACACACACACACACACACACACACACACACACACACACACACACACACACACACACACACACACACACACTGGACAAAATGTTTAGATCAGTCCTCACTGTGACGGCTGTACAGTCTATGTGAATTTTTTATTATTTTTTTTAATTAATGGACCATAATAAAAAAATCATTTCAACCAACTGCAATCACTCTGCAAAGAAATCAAGGCAAACTTCAGCCGGACAGAGGAAAACCTTGGGCTGTCACTGAAACAGAAGGCTGCGGGTGAACATTTCTGGGACATAGCAATGGAACGGACGAAGGAGGAAATCAGCTCATCTCAGACCATCAAAACTTTCCCTGACCTGCAGTCCACCTGCTTCAATCAGGGGAAAAAAAAAATCCATGGGGAAAATCCTAACAGAGCTCTGCTGCCACCTGCTGGACATATTGGTGCAAAGATATTTTAAATATTGAGAAATGAATTGCATCGACAGGCAGGGATGCTCAGGCTAATGTTATCTTATCTTGAGCACTGATATCATTGAATAATCATTTTTTGTGGCCTTTGCTGTGATCAGAGTTGCCCTTTATGTACAAACCACTGGAAATCCTGGCTATTTAATTTTACAATGGTGACAAATCTGTGAGAACAATTCATCGTTGGGATGTTCAGCCACATATAAACAGCTGGAGTGAAATCATATGAAAAATATTTCAAAAGATCTCAAATATAACAGACATTTATTATTGAATAGTGGTTATTTATTTTCTAATGTGCACATTCTGAACACATCAATCATTTCTGATTCTTCTTTGAAGATCATTTGAAAACTGAGTCTTTAATGCACAATGTAACCAAATCAAACAGCATAAGTAGTTTCGATTTGATGAAACAGCTTAAATATTCTGTAAGATTCTAAATTTAGATTGTACCTTCAACTGTCCACTCATGTCTTTAATGATATCCTGTTCTGCAGATGGTGAGATCTTCAAAGCTTTGGCCAAAACATTTTTTAATTTTTATAACTTTTTCAGTGAGTTATTCACCTCTGCTAATCTTCACGCGGCCTCAGATTGGCTCTTTTCATACCCAGTCGTGTTACTGATCAGCTTTTAGGTGAGTTGTGGTGGCCAACAGATTAGAGAACTGGACTGAGCTTGACAGGAAATGTGCTGATTCATATCACACTGCTGACAGGCTACCACTGAGGGTCCCCGATCAAGTCAGCTTAATCCCCGGCTGCTCCCTGGGTGATGCTCTGCAGTCCTCAATTCTCCATGTCTGTTTGATGAATAAAATGGAATAAATGCACGGAAACAATTTCCTCAAAGGGATCAACAAAGTCTCTTTTGTGCAACTTTTGTGCAATGTTTCACTGCGGTCATATTTTAATTGTTTTATCAACTGAAGCACTGATGTCAACATTTTATACCTGAACTGTAAAAGCAACAAAAATACAAGAACACCGTGATTAAATATGTAAATTATTCCATCACGATGTGATTACAGTACAGGTGGTCTGAGAGAGGAGTATCCGGTCCATCAGTGTCTCATCCCTGCCGTGATGTTCTGGCCAACAGCAGTGATGTCTTCAGTTATACCATCTAAGTGGACATGGGAAGTGGACAAAGTGGACCACAGACATACTTCCTTCCTCTGACCGCAACACTATACGTCTCTTATTTCTAAATAGTGTTTGTGCTCAGTTTCATCCTTAATAGTCACGTATAGCTTGCACATATTATAACTTTTTTTTAACTTTAGCAGTCTTATTGATATCTAACTTTCTTTTATATTTATTGTGTTTTATTGTGTGCTGAAAGGCCGCAAAAGAATTCCCATTTTCGATTAATAAAGTATTTCTATTCTATTCTTTTACACAGCTATTAGGAGGATTGCAATGTTGTGATGTTTAATTTGACACTGAGTGAAAGTAATATTAATGGAAATGGAGTTCAGATTGGTGCTTAAATCAAAGTATTCCGTTACTTTCTCCTCTGAATCGTTTTGTGCTTGTTTGTTGTTGATGCGTCGCTGATGCCCGTGTAATAAACTCCCGCGCTTTGGTAATTCGCGGCTAACCAGTCGGAGCAAGACATTCACTTTCTGGCCTCATATTCAGCCAATCAGCGCAGAGAAGTCAATGACGTATCCCCGCTACAGCGCTCTGGACCAATGAGCGGCGGGGAGGTTTGATAAAACCGACCAATGAGAGCGCGGCAGCATTGTGTGACCGAAGCAGGCTCTGCCGGCTACATTTCGCCGCTTCTCCACCCGGCAGCTCCTTTTCGGATCTCACTGCAATGGCGGAACAGCAGCAGTTCTACCTCTTGCTGGGCGACCTCATGAGCCCTGACAACAACGCCAGGAAGCAAGCAGAGGTAAGACGGGGGGCACTGGGGCCGCCTGTGGGGCGGACAAGCCGGGAGAACTGACCCGTTAGCACGGGTTAGCTGAAGCTAACCGCCAGCCGAGCTCTCGCGTCAGGCTCGGTAGCCCACGTGCGATGTGAGGCTGACACCGAGTAACTGCTAGCTAGCGCTAACTACGTCCACAGTGTTGCGTAGTTACACGGTTATAACGCAGAACTCGCAGATACGAGCCGTGTCGTGACGCCGCGCCGCTGCATACGTGCGCGCGCGTGTGTGCGAAGCCCCGTGAGCCCGATCGTCGGGTGAAATGCGCGGATATGTTGGGTAAAATCCACAGCTGACCGGTGGAGGGGGGCGGCACTGAAGTTAGTTTCCCACAGGGAGCCTGCGCGTCACCGTTGAACGAAAAAGTTAAATTGAACTTAATCTACTCAAGTGATGTTTACACTGTGAAATCAGACTGTGACTGTTTCTCTGTCATTCTGATAAGACGACCAGTCGCCCACGGCTCCAAATGGTTTGAGGGTTTGGTGATTGATTTTACTGCAGGGATTTAAAACACGGATGGGTTTTGTGTGGGGTCTGTCACTAAGCATCGAGCAAATATTCTCGTTGATCATATTATAGATGGCAATAAGTCCATTGGCCCTAGAGATGTCTGAACACTGATTTAAACAGCCCCTCTCATCGTTCTCCTTAAGAAGCAACCAGCCGGAGGCGAGCTTTAGCCGGGCCAGCGGCATGAGGGAAGTAAGTAGCATCAGGCTAAGTCGCAGCTAAAGTGTTGCTAGTTTTGGTTAGCTACCAAGCTAGCGCAGATCACGGTGGCTTAAGGAATAAAGTCGGGTATGTCCGGGTTAAATGTGGACATCGATCCTGCGGGAATCGGCGCGCTGGTCGCCAGCCGGAGCGGGAAGCGTTGCTCACGGAGCCGGTTCATTCATAGGGCGAGCTGGGCTGGCAGCACTTGCCCGATGGCCTTTAGTCGTTTTCACTGAAAGTCACTCTCCCAACACAACTATTACAAACGCGCACTTCCTGTCCTTACTCGGCTTCACGTTCCCCGCGAAGCTGATTGCCTCCCCCCTCCCACTCAGACCCCACGGACGCTCGTCTCAGGCCGTCCCCGCACACAGCGGCTGTGTTTGGGCTGCTGGCCCCCTTCACTCTCCCTGAACCTCCACATTTAGCCTCATGTCGCGGCAAAGCATTGTTGCCAGTTCCCTCCCCAGCAGCCGACTTTTGGATGAGATGGTCCAGTCTTATCACGCTCCCCCCCCCCTTCACTCTCTCTCCCCCCAGCAGTCAGCATTTTCTTTATGAAACACAGACTGTCTGCCGGGATGCTAAGCTCATTGGAATTCATCCTTTATTGAAACTCTATCTTTTAGCCTTGCACACACAATAGGAATTGATCCTGCTGTGAAGGACTCAAACCCAGATTGTCGCGTCAAGAGGCAGACAATGCTGATCATTGATAGGTGTCCTGATCTGGTTTACCTCGGTTTAAGCCACAGTGAAGAGCGAAGTGCAGTGAGATGGTCTTCAAGTTTTGCAGCAGCCAAGCTGGGGTGGTCTGAAGTCTGCAGGCTGAACAGGGATTGAGTTGTCAAGTAGTCAACAGGGGGGGCTGGAAAAGATCTTGGGTGACTTGTTTGGTGAATACTTGAACCGAGCCTGCTAACTGAAGTGGTCATTCCAGTTTCAAGCTTGACTTAACAATTGGTCTCCTCTCCTCAGCTGCTGTAGCAATGCAGCCTTGTTGTTGGCAAGACTCTGCTGCTTTGCCCAGGTAATGGAGCACTCTCTCACAGATGGAAGTTGTTTATCATTGTTCTTTCCTTCTTTGCAGGAGACATATGACACAATCCCGGGGCAGACCAAGATCACGTTCTTGCTGCAGGCGGTCAGAGATGCGTCAGCTGCAGAGGAGGTTTGTACATGTTACACTGATGTATTTACAGCATGGCATGTCCAACCAGTCCTGCCTTAAGACACCCCAAAATTGCTGTTAGTTATATTTGTTGGCTTTTCCTTATTTTTTTTTTCTTTAATTCATCCCTGACTCAGGTTTAAATGACAGTAGAAAACAAAAAAGTTTTAGGTCAAATGTCAAGTTCAGGCCATGTTTTTAAGGTTGTCCATCATGGTCATGGGCGATCACCAAAGCTGTATGTCATAGATGCCATGTGAAGAATGCCGTGCCGTCACCACATGTGAGGCCGAGCCACAGCCCCACAGAGGAAGCTTGTTATGAGTCACACTTTGGCATTTGAGCAATTAATGTTTACGCTGAATCCCGCCAGCTGCCGGCTTCCTCGTGCTTTTCCTCCGTCTCTTTACCTCAAGGCCGATATTTTTAGAGTCTTGAAACGGGAGCAGGCGGAGAGGTGCTTGGTCCGTGGAGAGAATGACTCTGCTGTTTAATGCTGCCAGCCCTGGTCACCATGGTCTCGCCTCGTTAGGTTGACCACTGGCTGAAACGGTTCAGATCAGCAGTGTAACGCTGCACAATCGGGCAGCGTGGTTTTTATTGAGTCTCAAAATGCATCAGCAGGGAGGCTGTCACGATAAACTGATGGCATTCAAATGAAAGGTGTAAATCTGGGCGTCGGTTGTGTTGAAACCTGTTCTACTTCTCAGGTCAAACAGATGGCAGCCGTGCTGCTGCGGCGGCTGTTGTCCTCGTCCTTTGAGGAGATCTACCCAGGTCTCACCGTGGAGATGCAGACGGCCATCAAGACGGAGCTGCTGACCAGCATCCAGCAGGAGACCTCGCCAAACATCCGCAAGAAGGTCTGCGACATTGCAGCCGAGCTGTCTCGCAAACCTCATTGGTAATCTCCTCCTCGAGTCTCCCGTCTGAAAGTTTGTGGAATACTTTGGTCTCGTGACTAGAAAGCAGAGTGTGATATTGTGGCCGTTCATGTCATCCAGATGATGATGGGAATAACCAGTGGCCAGAGCTGCTCAAGTTTCTCTTTGACTCCGTGAACTCGGACAATGTTGGCCTGCGAGAAGCTGCCCTGCACATATTCTGGTGAGCTCCAGTTACACGGCGGTCAGAAACTTTGTTTTTCTGCGGACGCACCAGTGGCTGATGGACGGACTTGCTTCATTTTTAGGAACTTCCCAGGAATCTTTGGCAACCAGCAGCAGCACTACATGGAGGTGATCAAGCGCATGCTCGTGCAGTGCATGCAGGACCAGGCAAACCCGCAGGTGACGGCCATTAGCATGTTGCCGACGCAGTGCTGAGTGTCCAGGCGGCGACTTTGACTCCCGTTCTTCTCTTTCAACGCAGATCCGCACCCTGGCGGCTCGGGCTGCAGCGTCCTTCGTTCTGTCCAATGAAAGCAACACGGCTCTGCTGAAGCACTTTGCTGACCTGCTGCCGGGCATCCTGCAGGTGAGACTCCTCACCGCGGCGTTGGAGTTTCGCCAGTCTGGCCGGAGAGTTGCACTGGCGTTCAAAGTAAACTGATGCATCCAGAGAACTGGGTAGTTTCCCCATTAGCAGCACCGGCTGTTTTTGTTTCAAACAGGCGGTGAATGAGTCGTGCTACCAGAGCGACGACTCCGTGCTCAAGTCCTTGGTGGAAATAGCAGACACGGCACCGAAATACCTGAGGCCTCACCTGGAGCCCACGCTGCAGCTGTGTCTGAAGGTAGGCCTGAAGGACGCCAGAAGATGATTTGCACGTGTTGTTTGGAGACTTCTGCGACCAACATCACTGCCGTCTTTCCTCAGCTGTGCGCCGACACAAACCTGACGAACATGCAGCGACAGTTGGCTTTGGAGGTCATCGTCACTCTGTCGGAGACGGCGGCGGCCATGCTGAGGAAGCACACAGCCATCGTAGCTCAGAGCGGTGAGGACCGTCTCCAGCTGCTTGCTCCTGGTCACACAGCGACGGGTGGGAGCGTCCAGGTCATGGTCTTGTCGTGTTGGTAGTCCCCCAGATGCTGGCGATGATGGTGGACCTTGAGGACGATGAAGAGTGGGCAATGGCTGACGAGCTGGAGGACGACGACTTCGACAGGTGCGGCCACACTTCAATTCCCTCCAGCTGTTGAGTTTCCACTGATCCTTCCTCAGGGCTGAAACCTTTTTGGCTCAAGTTTGTTTTTCTTGATATCTGATCCATTGCTCAATCAAAGGTTTAATAAAGGCGTGGACTCGTTTCTTTCTCATCAGTAATGCTGTGGCCGGAGAGAGCGCTCTGGACAGGATTGCGTGCGGCCTGGGAGGGAAGATCATTCTTCCCATGATCAAACAGCACATCATGCAGATGCTGCAGAACCGTAGGTGGATTTTTCCGTGGCTCTCGAGCTTCTTGTGGAGTGGATGTTTGGCACTCAGACTTGCCTGTGTCCTCAGCTGATTGGAAGTACCGCCATGCCGGGCTGATGGCGCTGTCTGCCATCGGCGAGGGCTGCCACCAGCAGATGGAGGCCATCCTGCAGGAGATCGTCAGCTTCGTCCTGCTGTTCTGCTCCGACCCTGTAAGGATAAGTTATTTTAGGAAACGCGGTGCATATTGAAGGTAATTGGCGGGGGTTTGGTTTCATTTGGTCTTGTTTGTCTCTGCAGCACCCAAGAGTGCGTTACGCTGCCTGCAACGCTATCGGACAGATGGCCACCGACTTCGCCCCGACCTTTCAAAAGAAGTTCCACGATAAGGTACCAGACTTCTTCCAGTTGTTTTTGTACGCTGAACAGGATTCGAGCATGACGGCTCCAGAATGTTGATCTGACGTCGCTGAAGGTGCTTTAAAGAGAACTGTTGATCTTTAAGGTGATCTCAGCCCTGCTTCAGACCATGGAGGACCAGAGTAACCCTCGGGTGCAGGCGCATGCTGCCGCCGCCCTCATCAACTTCACCGAGGACTGCCCCAAATCGCTGCTCGTTCCATACCTGGACAGCCTGGTGCAGCACCTGCACGTCATCATGGTCGCCAAGCTGCAGGAGGTGAGAAAGAAAAGTGTTGACGGTCGTCACTTCAGCGCTTCTGCACAGAGACTTGAAACTGCCTCTCTCCGTCCCCCAGCTGGTCCAGAAGGGCACCAAGCTGGTCCTGGAGCAGGTGGTGACGTCCATCGCCTCGGTGGCGGACACCGCGGAGGAGAAGTTCGTGCCATACTACGACCTCTTCATGCCCTCTCTCAAGCACATCGTGGAGAACGCAGTGCAGAAGGAGCTCCGGTTGCTCCGTGGCAAGACCATCGAGTGCATCAGTCTCATCGGCCTGGCTGTGGGAAAGGAGAAGGTCCGTCTCGACACATCTGGACGGTCGCGGTTTCACCTAAAACCCAAGCTCTGTGGTGACTGACGTTGCTCCTCCCTGTTCTCAGTTCATGCCAGACGCTTCGGACGTCATGAAGCTGCTCCTCAAGACCCAGACAGACTTCAGTGACCTGGAGGATGACGATCCTCAGGTAATGAAGCCTCGAGCAGGACTTCAAACCAGCGATTTCCCCGCTCTGTTACGTGACTTTATCCTGTCTGTGCTCAGATCTCGTACATGATTTCCGCCTGGGCCCGCATGTGTAAGATCCTGGGGAAAGAGTTCCAGCAGTACCTGCCGGTGGTGATGGGCCCGCTGCTGAAGACGGCCTCCATCAAGCCTGAAGTGGCCCTCCTTGACAGTAAGTTCTAGTTTTTAAGATTTCAAAGACCAAAAACTGCCAAGTGATCGGTGCAGTGCCTGTAGCATCACAACTGTAAAACCTGTGGGTCAAAAGCTAAAGAGATGCGACATTGTCCTGCAGCCCAGGACATGGAGAACATATCGGAAGACGACGGTTGGGAGTTTGTTAACCTGGGAGACCAGCAGAGTTTCGGCATCAAGACGGCCGGCCTGGAGGAGAAGGCCACTGCCTGCCAGATGCTGGTGAGCAGAAACGCAAACCAGCATCAAGATTCCACGTTGAATGTGAAATGCTGAATGTTCAGTGACTCTCGCTGCTTTCCCCCATCAACAGGTTTGTTATGCCAAAGAGCTGAAGGAAGGGTTTGTGGAGTACACAGAGCAGGTGGTGAAGTTGATGGTTCCTCTGCTCAAGTTCTACTTCCATGATGATATCCTTTTCTTGGAGGGGTTGGAAAGCTTTAATGCAGTGTAACTTTCAGACTGACAAAGAGTTTGTTTCCTTATCTGGATCACGTGTGCGCGTGGCTGCAGCGGAGTCCATGCCGCTGCTGCTGGAGTGCGCTCGGGTTCGAGGGCCCGAGTATCTCACGCAGATGTGGCTCTTCATGTGCGACGCCCTCATCAAGGCCATCGGCACGGAGCCGGACTCGGACGTCCTGTCGGAAATCATGCATTCGTTTGCGAAGGTAGTGAAGCTGATGGCGACGCTCGCTCGCCCCCGTCTCCTGGTCACGTTCCTGTTGTGACTGTTGCTCTCTGTCTGAAGTGTATCGAGCTGATGGGAGACGGCTGTCTGAACAATGAGCACTTCGAGGAGCTGGGCGGCATCCTGAAGGGAAAGCTGGAGGAGCATTTCAAGAACCAGGAGCTCAGACAGGGTGGGGTCACAGTATTAACCGTGGACGGTTTGCTAGTGTGCCGTGTGACGTCGCATGATCCTAACAAACATGCTGTGGTGTCTCTCAGCCAAGAGACAGGATGAAGACTACGACGAGCAGGTCGAGGAGAGTCTACAAGACGAGGTAACTCCCGTCAGCCTCGGCAGGATTCAGCTGTGAGTGTAGAGTGAGGGAGGTCCTCACAGGCTTGTCTCTTTCGTTCAGGACGAGAACGACGTGTACATCCTGACCAAAGTCTCCGACATCCTGCACTCGGTGTTCAGCAGTTACAAAGAGAAGGTCCTGCCGTGGTTCGAGCAGCTGCTGCAGCTCATCGTCCAGCTCATAGTAAGCCCCGCGCTCAGTTGAGCCGTAGATCAACTCCGATTCCCGTCGGATTGTCGTCTGACGCGCCCCGTCTGGTCCTCAGTGTCCCAACAGGCCGTGGGCGGACAGACAGTGGGGTCTGTGCATCTTCGACGACGTGGTGGAGCACTGCAGCCCCTCCTCCTTCAAATACGCCGAGTACTTCCTGCGGCCCATGCTGCAGTCACTGTGCGACACCAGCCCCGAGGTCCGGCAGGCGGCCGCCTACGGCGTCGGCGTCATGGCTCAGTTTGGAGGAGAGAGCTACCGCCCGTTCTGCACAGGTACGGCTGGACTGCTCTTCCTCTGCCCGTCGCTGGCCGGCGTCGTACCGACACCTCTGTGCGTCGTTTCTGCAGAGGCCCTCCCGCTGCTGGTCAGAGTCATCCAGGCCGCCGACTCCCGCTCCAAGGAAAACGTCAACGCCACGGAAAACTGCATCTCCGCTGTGGGGAAGGTCATGAGGTTCCGGCCGGAGTGCGTCAACGTCAGCGAGATCCTTCCTCACTGGCTCACCTGGCTGCCGCTCAACGAGGACAAGGAGGAGGCCGTCCACACGTTCGACTTTCTGTGCGACCTCATTGAGAGGTAGGACGCCACCTTCTGACCCCCCCCCCCCCCCCCCCAGCGACAATTCAAGACGCTCTGTCTGACCGCGTTTTCTCCGCAGCAACAATCCCATCGTCCTCGGCCCGGACAACTCCAACCTTCCCAGGATCTTCCTCATCATAGCAGACGGCGTGGCGAACGAGTCGGTCAAGAGTGAAGACGCCTGCAGCAAGCGGCTCGCGAACGTCATCCGTCAAGTGCAGGTGAGCCCCGGCCGACGCCACGGAGACACCGGAATGTGATTGGTGGGCTAACGGCCGTGTTGTCCCCCAGGGGTCGGTGGGACTGTGGACGCAGTGCATGTCGACGCTGAACGTGGCGCAGCAGAAAGCCATACAGGATCTACTGAACACCGCCTGAGTCTGCACCCCCGGTCACCTCCCCGCTCTTACAAAAAAAAAACAAAAGAAGCCTGTGAAGAAAAAAAGTCGAGGTCCTGAAGACTTTCACCCCGTATCTGAGGAAGTGGGAATCAGAGTTGTCCCTGTCCGGTTGCTCCACTTCCTCAGCCCAGACGCTCCCAGTCATTCCCCGACCTGTGACTCGTCTCGCCGTCGCCCAGAGGGATTCATTCACCAAGTCGCCCAACATGTACTCATTGGACAGTCAGGCTCAGAGGGGCCATCGTGGGGGAAGTGGGGACAGGACATTCTAGAGGACTGAGCAATTGAAAGAGGTAGAAATGTGCACTCTGGGCAATCACTGCCTGTGTCCTGTGAATTTTCCTTTTTTTTTTTTTTTTGTATTTTTATTTTCTTGTTCCATGTCCCCAGTCTGCCCTGGGGGGGGGGATTCCCTCTGTCTGCCTTAGCTCAGAGGGTGTATTTCGAAGTAATGGCATGTTCGTTAAGTGGCTAACTCTAGAAAAAAAAAAAAAAAAAAAACACATAGCTAGGAATAAAATGTCCATCATCGCTGTCAGGGAGAGGTAACAATGATTTCAGCAGCTTTCCTCCATAGCCTTTCAGACTGCTCACAGGGAAAAATGCTCGAACGGTTCACAGCCTCTTCTCGCTCGCAGCCTCACGGCGGGGGTTCTCTGAAGAGAAGCGCTATAGTATGTAGTCAGTTCATAGCCATGAAGTGTGTGTCTGTCAGAGGAGTGCTTCCTTACCTGTCTGATTTTGCCCCCCTTGCAGTCCTGCAGGTATGTGATGGAATTCCAGAAAAATACCAACAATAAAACCACATTTGAGAATTCTCAAATGTCTTCTTCTGATTTATAGATGACGGCTTGTTCTCAGAAGCGAGCCCGGGTGCAGTAAAACACACTCTGGTTCTGCTGTCTGACCAAAAGACAAACCGGTGGTTTATGGCTGACGCTACAATGCAGCGATCAGCACAACCCGTTTAGATCTGTCACAGAAGTTTACATTCAGTTTTACAACTAACTAATTTCAGAAAGGTTTCAATCCTTGTAAAGAATACATCCTGACATGGAGCATGTTCTGATCAATCCGCATGTTTATTTCAAACCAAAGTAGCTGTATGGGACGCGTCGGTTACCGAACATCTCGGGCTGTCCGAGGAGGTTGAAGCTCCGGCTTCCTCTTCAGATCTTCGGTCCAGGAGCGGCTCAGTACTTCAGGTCTCCGCTCCTCCCCGGACGGTCTGGTCGCAGCTCCATGTTGAATCTGGAGCAGAGATGTCAGCGTCAGGACAGATGCACATCAGGAAATCCAGCTGTTGGTGCAGTTTTACCTTGTAAAAATATCTCTCTTAAATATGTGGTGTCATACTAAAACATGGGCTACTTTTTCCAAAATGTTTTACAACATCCCAAATATAAAGCCAATGTTACTCGGCTAAATTACAGTAAATACATTTGAACTCAGATTGTTTTCCTGATGAAAATGCAAAGTGCGTGGCAAAAATTGAAAATCCTACCAAGTTCCTCTTGTTTTTTGTCAAAATGTCTCATCTCACTTGGTTTCAGATCAATTCAGTGAATATTTCAGCAAGACGGAGGGATTTATTTAAAGAGCTGTCAACGACCAAATCCACCTGTTCTGCTGGCAGATTGTTCACTTACTCCAAGTTAAAACAGATCTTGCTGAAATATCCGTGAGGTGACTTTATGTCGAATCAAGTGGGACGAGAAAACACTTGGTGACATCTGGAGTATTCCCGGGGTAACTTTAAACAGATGTTTTGACAGTTTATTGTTTCACCTGTGGCTACATGCTAACATGCTAGGCTAACATAACAACAAACGGTAACGTTGCAACTCTGAACATGACGCAGAATAGTTTCAAAAACTGAAACCACACAGCATTTTATCTTACCTGGGTTTGTGAAGTTTTTGACATTTATTCAAGGTTATTTTTCTTGCAATCTTGTGACTTCCTTTTTCTCCCCCCTTTAATTTCTCAAATTTTCCACTTGGAATTTTGTTTGTTGAAAGAGCTCAAATGTCACCTCCCGTCCTCTTGAGCCCTGCGTTAAATATTTCCAGTTTTTAATTTTTATCCCTGCGTTAAATATTTCCAGTTTTTTACTTTTACCGGTTTGACAGACTCTCCGTGTCGCTCCGCTGCTCCCAGCCTTTTCATTCACGCGCCTTCTCTTCTTCGTGGCTTCGTTCCGCCTCAGGGCGCGCGTGAGCGGCCTCCAGCGGCCACAAAGTGAACTGCACCCACTTCACAACAACAGACATCGGTCGGCAGAAACCAGAGCAGCCATGCTTTATTTTTGACATCTACACCAACAGAAAAAAAAAAAAGTCAAATTAAAGCTTTTAAACCAACAGTCGCGGTGTTTCCTGTCACCTCCTGCAGACGGCTACAGACACGGGAGCTCCAGTCTATCTGGACACTAATGCGACAAACCCCACGGCCTTGATGAAAGCCAACTTTTGGTTGAAGTGGTCATTTTTGCTGCAGCAGTTCGCCACAAAAAATGACCAAGTTTCATCAGTTGAAAGGGTGGGCAGATCTCAAGGATGCTGCTTCGATCAGGTGTACTTCTACAACTAATTGCTTTAGCATGGAAAGGTGTATTTCCTGTACAGATGAGGGCTGCTGTTTATTTGCTTTGAATTCCAGAAGGGCTGACATCCCCAGACCCGCTGGGAAAGGAGGGCAACACTGTAAGGCCATGTTCAACTTTCTTCCAAGTCCAGCTTTCCCTGATGACACTTCTGGATCGAAACACAAACCGGACTGGCTTGACGTGTCGGGCAACATTACCGATGTTTGACTCGGATGTGATCAGAAAGGCCGTGATGTGGCGGGAACCTTCACAGACAGGAAGCAGAGGGGTGAAAGGGCGGATTATAGTTCAGTCAGAATACCACTGATGTGCTTGGTGTCCTTGGATTTGCATGGCTGTCTGCAGGGACAGATCCACTGTGGTCTTCCGATTACACTGATGACAAGAACAGGCTTGTGCCACACAGAAAATAGATTTTCAGCTTGATTACCACTTTCAGACCAGAGGAGGTGTGTGTGTGTGTGTGTGTGTGTGCGCGCGCCAGTGTCAGAGATAATACAGTATTTACAGCGAGGTGGATGATCTGTACAGGCTGGAGGGGAAAATATTGGACACATGGTGATTTAGTCTGTTTCTCACAGGACGAACTACAGCAGAGCCTCCAGTCGCTCCGTCTCTGCTCCTCATTCATTCATTCTAGTGTGCATGTTTTCACAGAAAGTCCCGCTCTTCTCTCCTGATCTACTGAAGCATGTCCACAAAAGCATCGAACTCGTCGATGTTTTTCTCATAGACGCGCAGTTTCTCCGGCAGCGAGTCCTGCAGAGAGAGGACACAGATCAATGTTTCTCCCGTGTGAGACGACTCGGTAACGTTCTGGAAGAGAAAAAGAAGTTGTGGTACCAGGTCTTCAGCCATCGACTGCGAGCTGACGTTCAGTGAGAGGCTGGTCAGCTGTGGGGGGTTCTGAAACTCTCTGTAGAAAGTGCCCAAGTCCATCGGCAATAGGTCGTCTTTCGAGAAGGCTGGACGCTACAAAGAGACACACGCGGGGATTCAACGTCACGGATCATCGTTTACAGACACCGATGTGAATGTTGAGTCACGGATGGAAATCTGGATGAGAAAACTGAGGTAAACGTCAAAGTACATACAAAATCAACCATGACAAAGTCGTCCTGCTGCCCCGACCCCTCCGAACTCTCCGAATGGAGGCTGGCCTGCAGGGGCGACGGGCAGGGAGGGGACTCTGGAGGACGCACCTGGACCGGGACACAACGCATGAGCAAAACGACAAGCATGCAGTGAGGCGCTTCCACGGCCACGCTCCAGTTACCAGGGGGTCGCTGTCATCCGACTCCAGGATTCGGGGAATTATTGCAGCGAAGGGCACGTCCAGACTGCCTGCTGTGATCTACACACACACACACACACACACACACACACACACACACACAGGTTCAGGATCAATGAGGGACAAAAAACAAACAAACAAAAAAAAACTACAGAACGTCCAGAGCTGTGAAACGTACCTGAGTGCTGGGTTTGTTCACAAAGGCGCCGACCTTCCGCGTGAACGTGTTGAGAAAGTCGATTGGATCCGAGGGAGAAACGCTCCTCCGGCCGTCGTCCCTCCTCCCTTCTCCGCTCTGCGACAGGCCGTCGTCTTCGCCACTGGATGGACGTCACGAAGCAGAAGGGCCACGTAAATTCAGCAGAAAAGCGGCTTCGCTGCAGGAGGAGGGCGGGAGAGCGGCGCCGGGCGCGACGAGGACGCTCACCTGCTGCTGGGCGTGTTGGGCGCCTGCTCCACCGCCAGGTGAGCATCGGCGGCCGGCTGCGGGGGAACCGGGGCCGACGCCACGCCGCCTTCCTTCCCAGCATGCAGCACCTGAAGACCACGATCACCATCAAACTCCACACACGGACGCCTGCACGGCTTCTACTACACAGAGTGAACGAATGAACGAATGAATGAACGAAGTGGTGATCTGACTGGCGGGTCACCTGGTTGGGATTGGCAGCAGGGGGACAAAGCTCGGCAGCGCCGACCGGAGCTGGAGGCTGATAGGACAGCCGGGACGCGTACAGCTGAAGAGAGAGAGAGAGACACACACACACACACACACACGCAGATTAACAAATGTGGAGGATTTTAAAGGTCCGACCACACGGTGTCACACGACAGGAACACGGTGAGAAGCTTCGCTGCCGCCGAACGTGAGATGGAAGATGGAGTGAAGAGCAGCAGACTGAAAACTACAGCGCATGGAGACGAGGACGGCGGCAGAGGAGCAGTGAATTCACACACAGCGGACGGAAACATGACGGCGCATGCAAAGGGAGAACGCCGCTCCGGGGAACACACACTCACACACTCTTTCAGAGGCCCGAGAGAACTCACTGTGTGAGTGACAAGTCCGGGAGCCGCTGGAAGCTGCAGGCTGTCCAAGGGGAGGGGCTTGGACAGTTTAGAGGGCGACGGACTCAGTGTACACACACACTGATAGAACGCAAGTGCACACACACACACACATACACACAGAAAGGTCAACGTCAGATCAGAGACAACAGCAAAGAAGAAGGACAGAGGGAGAAAAGAGAGAAAGGGAAATGAAAAACAGGTGTGAAAACGGAGAAAAGGAAGTCACAGGATAGAAACAGAGGCAGGACGGGGGGCATCCTGTTACCTGAGAGGGAGGGGAGGTGGAGAAGGAGGTGGTGCACACCTCCTGGGAGTCCTGGACTCCTGCAAACGGCCCTCCATCCTCATCATCCGGAGCTCTACACACACACACACACACACACACACACGAGAGGCAGGTGTAACTTAAACATACTTGAAATCTAAAGAGAAATAAGCCACACCCCTCCACCGTGTGTGTTTAAACGCTGCGCACACTTGACCGGAGCCGTGAGCAAACAGTTCTAAACTCAAAGCCAAGCGCCTGCTGTCAGAACTCTGCCGACTCACCTGTAGTTGCAGGGCTGGCCCATGTTTGCGGGACGCTGCCCACCGCAGGGAGGATCCACGAAATGATCCACGATGATCCCCATGATGGGAGCCGACCTTTCAAACTGCCTGCAGGGGGCAACATTCAGCCAGTTAACGCACGGGCAGATCCACTGGTGGTTCCTTTGCAGAAGATTTAAAAGGCATCTGTTTGTCCCAGTTACCTGTTGGACATGAAAGCCAGGTTGGTGCGGTAGGCACACGAGAGCGTGACGGTGCCCACAGGAGTGCCGACCACTCCGACGCGCACCGTCTGAAAACCTGGAAAACACAGAAACGTCCTTATCAGGTTTCAGCAGAGTCAAAGAGAAAAAGTAAATCCACTGGGCTGCTGTGCTGCAGTTACCTTCTCCTAAGCCGTTCAGCTGGACTTCCCCGAAGTAGATCCTGAAAGGAAGAGTGATGGAAATAAGGGGACTGCGTACAACACGTCGTACATTCTGAGAAAGAGCCAAACAAACAGCTCAGGTCACCTGTACAAAATGACGTAGTCGTGGCCCTGCTTCCTGGACAGTTTATAGGCAGGCGTTACTCTGGTGATGGCCAGCAGAGACTTCAGGAGGACAGACAGACGATTATAAACGGTGTAGGACACCTTGATGTCCTTATCGCACCTGAAGCACAAACAGAAAACACAGTGACTCGTCAGAATCCTGCGGAACAGGGCTATTTCAAACAACAAGTCAACTTCAGGAAGAAATACTGCTCATGTACTCAGAAGGAAACGGCTACGAGAGTCTGCTGTGGATTAAAATGTGGCAAATGTTTCCAGCAGGATGTGGATGGGCTGCGTTGGTCTTCACAATAAAGGAGAGGATGAAGCCTTTCTGCATTAAAATTCAACTCACTTTTCATTCATTTCCAAGCACCATGTTTCTAACTCCATCGAGTCGCCCTGAGGAGGACAGACAAACAGAAGAATCAGCAGAGCTTCACCGTTTCATCCAAAAATCCTCTCATAACCCGGCTGGAGACAGACGGAGCAGTCATAAAGCCTCTGTCGTTGGAACGGTTTGGGGAGTTACGGACTGTTTTCCAGATTCATGAAAACAAAACCCATACAGCTATTCAGAATTTTTGATGTACCTCTGATGTCTTCAGGGAGATCTCAACACACATGGAGCGTCCGATGCCGGGGAGCTGGCCGGCCAGTGCCTTCTTCGCTTCATGAGTGACCTCTGGAATGTCTTTGATGGCCAAATTAAACTGGAGGAAATGAGCATAATGACAACAGTTATTTTTACAAAGAATTCTACATATGTGTGAGAAAATATAGTGAAAATTAAAAGCAAGCATTAGTTATACGTTAAGAACCAGACTGTTACCCAATCAGAGCCAGTCGGGGATGACGATGAGCGTGTGCAGATTTTCTCACCGAGGCGAGCTTGGACTATCACCTGGACAGTCTGCAGATGAAAATAAAAGCAGCAACATAAAAAATAGGCTTCTGAACCTGGTATATTTTAGCTTTCACGCAGAATGGCCTGAACAAAAAGCACCTCCATTAAGGTGCCATCAGATCAGCCACAGCAGTTTCTTACCTTCAGTGCAAAGAACTTAATAAATTTGTCTAAATCTTTTTTATCCTGGGGGCTGAGGTCACTGTCCATGTTGCCACGACCTGCAATTACATGGAACATCCTGTGAGGAATGTCTAAAATTATATTACAATCACAATGTTTCAGTGAAACTAAATAATTAAAGGGTGGGAACATTTTTGAGATGTGCTACTGCCATTAAATTCAAAATTACCCAGTGCTTTTCCTCACAATAATGCCATGTCGAGATAGGTGTGCATAGATCATTTATTTTGTGCATATGCATTCATAGAACGTAGATTTATGTATTTATATTGATTACTTACAAGGGGCTTATAAATAGTGTATATTTGTGCATGTGTGTATGTACGTATGCACAGATTGGAAAATTCCAACAAATATAGTTTTTTAGATATATCTGTCGTTTGTATTTAGTATCTTTGTTCTGATATCTCTGTAATGAAACAATGAAAATAAACATGAACAGCAGGACGATATGAAAAAAAATACACAAATAAAAACAAGGTCGTGATAGGAGCAACCCTGATAACACGTGTGGTGCTTAATTTATCACTTTATACCTGGAAGCAACAGCAAACATAACAGAAAGGTTGTCTATAGATGTTATAAAGAGAAAACACAGTTTAGCTGAGCTGTTTACAGTCCAGATAGGAAGTGTCTGTGAGGCTAGGTAGCAAAGTGGGCCTCCACGTTGACATCAAACTGTCTGCATTGGATTCCGAGGTCATTTCAACCAACACGACACTGACAGCGACCCACGACACTCAAATCTTACGCTATAAATACACACTGCGAGGTGTTTTCTCGTATGATCTTCAATATTCAACTAAACGGGGAGACTCGCGTTAGCCTGTGGCTAATGCTAGCCAGCTGGCCAAACAGCGCACGCCTGAACAACTGCACAAAACAGCGGTACTCACATCAGCTGTTCACCAAACGACGAGGGTTTCAGTTAGATGAAGATGAGCTCAGTTTAGATGACACAACAGCGCCGCGAGGCATAAACATATGTACGTTTAATTCAGACGTGAAGAACGTAAACAGACACTTCTGTGTTTATCTTCCCCATGTCGACGTGTTTGGATAGCAGCAGGTTAGCACACGCACTTTCCTGTCATTTGGCTGCAAAAGTATGTCAAACGAAATACCAAGAAAATTCTTTAAAGTGTCCCTTCATAAAATAAAATCTTATATTTAATGACAAGAAAATCCAACTCGCGCTTGATTTTGAAATAAATGACATTTAGAACATGCCAAGATTTTTTTTAAAAATCTGTGTCGAATCTGCGCCTCCGGTTCACGCTCCATGTTTTCGAGGTTTGTTTTTGTTGATCCACAACAGCACTTCTCGAAAGGTATGAATTTTAGTCTTAATAACTTAATAACGCGTATGCAGCCGCGTATGCTCTCCGTTTGCTTTCGAGTTGCCCTGCAAGATGTATCTCACGAGTTATGTGCTGAAACAATTATCACTTTTGCTGAAATAAGCTGCGATTTAAGGCAATGTGATGCTAGCTAGCGCAGTAGCTGGACTGGAGCCAGTTGCAGTAAGAATAGTTTAATTGTTTAGAGATTCACAGAGTAAGCCCAAACTGCCGTGAATCACAAGTGATGCAAATTATCCAAATCATTTGTGTTAAAATGAATGCCATTGGAAAGCACGTGTTTTCCCTGTGATACATTTTTTTTTACTATTATATCACTTCTTTCCACCACGTTTTCAAATATCCCTTTGTAAAGATTAAAATGCTTGAACATCTTTCAAAAACCGATGGAAGTTTATTGATTAGTTTATGTAAAAACTGATCCAGGTGATATGGATGCCTGTGTGTAAATGTTTTGTCCTCCTCAGCATGGCCATTCCCATTGCCATCCTGGACTGTGACCTCCTCTTACATGGTCGGGGACACAAGACCCTGGACCGCTTCGATCTGGACTCGGTGTCCGATGAGTTCCTCCTCACTCAGTTTGGCTTTCCTCGAGAGTTTATTCTCTACCTGGTGGAGCTACTCAGAGAGGTGCGGAAAACACGTCACTGCAAAAATTCACACAGTGAAATAAACCGTGATACCAATAGTCCAATCATGAGCATGGAAAAAGTCAAAGGTCACGAGGCCTTTGTGACATTCACATCGCAACGAGTCTTTTAATCTTGGTTGTTTTCCCTTTCCTTTCCTTGCGTCAGGCTCTGTGTCGACGGACCCAGCGGTCCAGAGCCATCAGTCCTGAAGTTCAGGTGTTGGCCGCGTTGGGCTTCTACACATCCGGGTCGTTCCAGACCTCAATGGGGGACACGATCGGGATCAGCCAGGCGTCCATGTCGAGATGTGTGTCCAATGTGACAAGAGCGCTGGTGGAAAAAGCTCCACAGTTCATCACTTTCAACAGGTAGAATCCAGTGTCTTTGTTATAGACGATATTAACAAGAAGTGGAGAAATTAAATGAGTAATTATCATGTCTTTCAAACAGGGATCCCTCCTACAAGGAGGAGTCCTCTCTGGAGTTTCAGAGAGTTGCAGGATTTCCACAGGTTCTGGGGGTGTTGGACTGTGTTCAGGTGAATTACACAACATGTTCATGCGTGTGCCGCTGTCAGTTTCTGAAAGAGATGACATGCCACGCCCTCTTCTTCCCCAGGTTGCCATCAAAGCTCCGAACAGCGAAGACTCGTCGTATGTGAACACGAGGGGCTTTCACTCCGTGGCCTGCCAGCTGGTCTGTGACGCCAGAGGCTTGTTGCTGAGCGCGGAAACGCACTGGCCGGGCGGGCTCCAGGACACCGTCGTTCTGGAACGATCTGCTCTGTACGAACAGCTGCAGGACACCACGGAGGGCTGGCTGCTGGGTGAGACGGTCGACCAGCAACAAATCAACCCGCTTCAGGAGTGGGAAAATCCCCAGCTTGTGTTCTGATTGTAACATATTGATCAATTTGGGCAGAGGGAATGTGACTGACAGCGTTTCTCTCGCAGGCGACGGCCGTTACCCTTTAAAGAGGTGGCTGATGACGCCGGTGGACTCCCCGGAGTCTCCTGCGGAGCTCCAGTATAACCTGGCCCACACCGTCACGCATGAGATCGTCGACAGGACCTTCCGAGCCATCCAGACCAGATTCAGATGTTTAGACAGCAGCAAAGGATACCTGCAGGTCGTCCACACACACACAAACCTGGAGCAGTAATAGTGACGGAGGACAACAGGTTCACTGCTCTTCTCCTCTGCACAGTATTCTCCAGAGAGGAGTTCGTCCATCCTGCTGGCGTGCTGCGTCCTCCACAACGCCTCGCTGCAGCTGGGGTTAGACGCCTGGACTCTGGAGAGGACGGAGCCCCTCGTGCAGCCCAAGAGCCTCAACCAGAGACCCGAGGACCGCGACAGCCAGGCCGAGGAGCTCCGGCGGCAGCTGATACTCAAACACTTCAGCTGAACCCGAGCGTCGGCGCGGGAATCCTTCCGGAGTCCCGTCTGAAGCAAGAGAAACCCTCGGACACTCTGGTGCTGATGCAGTTTTTTAATATTTTGCTGGTTTCTACTCTACGGACTATACTACGGTAACATAGTTATATATGGAGTAACATGCAAGACGCTATACAACAACAAACCCAGACAACATCACGTCCCAACACACTTCAAATGACTCGACTCCCAGGACAGAGCTTCATTATTCCCTCAGAACATTCAGACATTATATCGAAGCGGGAAAAATCAAGCACCTCCTGGTGTTTTACAGCTCTTCAAACTGTGTGGAAACAAGTGGAAAAAGTCACAATCCCTCCCCAGAAATCCGCCCGCGTCCCCAAGAAGTATTCCACAGGTTAAAGTCTCGGATCATGTCACAATACGAAAGAAAAACAAATCCCTTATTTACAAGATCGGCACATTACATCTTTTTTTTTTTTTTTCTCCTTCCTTTATGTACACTGGTGAATTCTGGGTAAAAATGGCAGGATAACTGTGCAACGGGCTGCAGTCTTGTGTTTGTGTACATGAAATTATCCAGGTATGAGTTACAAAAAGTCTTTTTTTTTCAAGGTTTAAAAAAGTTTTGCAACTGGGTGAATAAAAAAAAAAAAAACTTTCATTTTGAAGGCCTTATGTGACGTTTATGGGTTTTTGTTTTCCTCACATTGTCGGAATAGTGGTGATAAAACTAAAATTGCTGTCATTAGGAAAAAAAAACAAAAAAAAGTTCAAATTATGCTGAAGCAAAACTAGTGGTGTGTTTTACTCGCAGGAATGTGTTCGTACCCTGACTGGCTTCATCAATATATACACACTTTCTACAAACGGCAATAAATACAACACACACCGCTGTCGCATGACAACATTTCATATCGGCGTTACAATGTACATTCTGAATTTAAGGGAAAAAAAGCCTTTTACTTTGGGACAAAAATCAGCTTTTTTTGTGGCTAAATTGGACAAACTAATTCAGTTTTTAAATCACAGACCCCCCCCCCACCTAAAAAAAAAGCCCCTTGGGGTATTTCTCATGCGACAGCAGTGAAACATGAACACTGTATTACAGTTAAAAGACAAACAGATCATGACAAAGCTTTACAGCATGTAAAGCCTCACATCATCCTCAATGCCAAAAAAACACACAAATGGTCCTTTTTTTTTTTGTTTGCATAAAATAAATATGCTCTTTTTTGATGCTCTGAATATATTATACATTGTATTTTTGTGTTCTTTTTTAACATTATGTAAAAAAAAACCCAGATAAAGTAACTTTAAAAACAAGTTCAGTTTTTTTTTTGCTGCATAAATTAAATATGCTCTTTTTTTGATGCTGCAAATATATTATATATACAATTTATAACTCCATAAAAATACTTTTATGTTCTTCTCAACCTCTTTTTAATCCCTTGGTATGAAAATATGGTTCTTCCCCAGAGGAAAAAAAAATGAAAGAAAACCTGGATTTGACTGGATCAGATGGGATCAGGGTGTGAACGGTTGAAAATCGGCTCCCACCAGCGACGCCGTCACCTCCTGCGAGTGTGCACTGCCAGCTGGGATTCAGAACGAGGCTCGGCAGGTGGGAAGGCACTTTGAGAGCGGCACGACTTTCTTCATTTTCTGGACCGAAACGTGCAGAAATGACAAAAAAAATGTTTTTCTCTTTGGGTTTGCAGTGAGAGTTCGGGACTAAATCTTTAAGGCAGGGTTTCAATGCATTAAAGAAATTAGGATTTCTGTGGTGCGGATTAGCGTTTGTAGGATAAGCAGCAGGCGTAACGCGGCGCTGCAGTGAAGGCCAGCTACGAGGTGCAAGAAAACATCCAAACGGCACATTGAAGACAGGATTTTTGAACGTTTCCCAGGAGTTTGTAGCATCCCTGGAGGAACGCAGGCATTGAAAACTTCAGGAGAAACTACAGTTTCACAGTGGAGGTCGATTGTTAACTTGCAGAAATCACGTTACGTAACGCATGATCGTCGTCAATCATTTTCTCTTAGTTATTATTTGACTTTGGATGAAATCGGTCTCATTTAATTGTGTCTATTGTAATGCCTCTTTTTAACGTTGCAGCTCTAGTGATAATTTAGGAAACAGAATTAAAAGTAGAGGCATAAAATAATTCCCTCGTGACAGATTGTAAAGTGGAAATTACACCGGCTTGTGTGATGCTGCAGCCAAAACTAATGGATCGTTATGCAACACTTCTGAAGCACACGTCTGAGTGTTTGGAGAGAAACTGAAGACTCTGAAACAGAACCCATAAACTGAACGTTCTTCAAGTTTTGTACAAAACAATCTCAACAACCTACATGGGTATTCTAACATGAACCAGATCTTTAGTGCATAAAGGCAGAACCCCCTTTAAAATAAGAGTATTCAAGTATAGCAGGGTCTGTGTGAAGGTGAAGATGAGGGCAGGTGAGGCTTGCTGGGCGACGCTGGCGGCCTGATTTCAGCCCTGCCGGGGTCGTTCGGGAGGTCAGAGGTGAGAAGACTCTGTGGCGAGGGGTCGGGCCGTGTCAGAAAAGCTCCGAGACTCCGTCCGGTTTCGTTTCTCTGCGGAGGGGAAAGAGGCCGCCGGTTAATGTCGGTCCGGCGGCGCCCGGCAGCAGCGGCGGCGTGGGACCGTACCTCCGGTGGAACTGTTCCCCGCCGGAGCGGTTCCTGTGGCCGTCGGCCGTGTAGCGGCCGCTCTGGATGTGGGAGTGAGCCTCGGACTGCCGCCGCTCGCCCTCCGAACTCTGCTCCAGCGGAGAGCCTTCGTCGTAGAACAGCAGGCTGCGGGAGCGGACTGCCAAACACAAACAAAGATCCTTTCATCTCAATTTCTGCAGAGCATCGGCAACGCAGCGTGACCAGTTTAGTTAAACTGCAATACAAGTTTTCACCACAAGGTGGTGCATTGAGTTGAGAGGCAGCAGGTGTCCATGAATCAGTGAGACATCATGAATCCCCACTGAAGGACGAGTCAAAGCAGAAACACTGACAGCTGCCTGTTCTCCACCTACCCTGACTGGTGGTGTAGAGATCCGCCGACGGAGCAGAAAGAGAGGGAGGGGGGGAGGAGGAGGACGAGGAGGAGGAGGAGGAGTGAGTGAGTAAGGAGAACGGGGAGATGCAGGGAGAGAAGGAGCCCAACACCAGGACAAAACACAAGGCCACCATCTGCACGGAGAGAGGAGGAAACACTCTCGTTCAGTCACGTCCTTCAACTCAATCTGCTGAAATCAGAGCCGAAACGGAGGGTTTGACCCCGGAGGGCGGCGGGCTCTACCATGAGGCAGGTTCCCGTCTGGGTCGAGGCCATTTTACAGGCACGGGGGACGACCTTCCCTGAAATCAGCGACTGGAGCTTCTGCAGCTGCTGCAGGAGGGACCTGGAGGCGACAGGAGAGCCGGAGCAGAGCGTCAGAGGGCCGCCAGGTGGGCGTGTCCTCACAGGCGATCCTGGGAACAACACGCAGCATGCATCTCGCGCTTTTACTTTGAAACCTCCAACAAATCCTCTCCTGAAAATGTTGTTTTCAATTCATTTCTTTGTTGAAAATCAAAAAAGAACGACCCCTGACCCCTCCTCCCTGGCGTCCCAGAGGGGAGGCCCGCCCCGCGGCTTGAGAACCGCCGAGAGCAGAGTCTTCGTCCCTCCGCAGCGCGTCTCTCATTACCGCGTTCACCCGGCTCCAGACTCGGCTCCGACCAGCCGATTTACTGCCGCCGAGCTCCGGGAGAGCCTGGAGAGCAGGGCCCCGATGGTACGGGCTGCAGGGACGCCGGGCGGCCACTAGGCGGCGACACAGGCCTCCTGACGGAGGGCGGCGCAGGTGGAGGAGATCTCTGCTGTGTGTGTGTGTGTGTGTGTACAGGTCAGCTGATCGATGCCGAGTATTAGAGGCATTATTTTTCTGTGTGACCCAGTTCTGCATGAATCAGTTGGAGGAAAAAAAAAAAAGAAAAGCGACTCCAAGCTGATCGGAGCTCCGGGGTCACGTTCTGGCTCTGAAGGCTTCACTGCAGCGAACGTGCTGCGTGCTGACTCATGTTTCCCACCCGGTGCCAACTCATTGTTCCTCAGCGTGCTGGTTTAACATATTCATCAGAGAGTGTGTGTGTGTGTGTGTGTGTGTGTGTGTGGTGAGAGAGGGAGGGGGCCTGCTTCCATGATGAAAGCTGCTGTTAACTCGCCACTTTAATGACAGGCTGAGGCCGCCACAGACACACAGACAGAGACAGACCCCCCCCCCCTCCCCTACACACACACACACACACACACACACACACACACACACCCACCCACCCATCTAACCACCGACTGTGGGATAATGGCAGATTGGTTTCATATTGTTATAATAACAGAGCAGCCTCCTGCGACTCAGTAGTCCTGTGCACAGCCAGAACTCCAGTCACTCAACAGTGCTGCGCGCGCGCGTGTGTGTGTGTGTGTGTGTGTGTGTGTGTTCAGAGCTCACCTGTTTGCAGTCTCCAGGTTGTCTACTTTCCTCCACAGGTCGCTGTTTTCGGAGGTGTAGCTCTCCACCCTGACAGGAGCACATCGAGGCGTACGTCAGCAAAGCGTCGGCTCACGTTTCTCGCCGGACGAAGCGACGCTTTACTGAAAAAAGCTACAAAAAGGAGCCCGGCCTGATCTCACAGCGGAGGTTTCTTAGTTCAGATTTGTTTTTCCCTCTAAAAAAGCGTGAACCCTCAGACGGCCCGGATTCCCATGAACTCTGCAGATAATCGGCAGACGGAGGGAAACGTTGATTCACACAGAGAGACTGAGACAGCTGCATGCAGCTGGATCCTCTCAGCAGTCCAGAACAGCACAAACCCATCGCCGGCATGATTTTAAGGTTACTTCGCCCTCTCTTTCTTATCCAATCAATCATCTTCCTTTTCATCAATTTAACATTTAGCTAATCCCTCGCTCTTTCAGGATTAGTCCTCCTGATTTCCAGCCATGTTTTGCTTTGAACGTGTCCCTCAGCACGGCGCCCTGCTCCTCTTTAAAGGCTCATCCATTAATCCCTTCCTGGTGCAGGAGAAAGGAGGATAAGGAGACCCGGAGAGGGAGGATTTCCCCTCGTTTCACACGCCTCCTGTCGGAGCTGCGCTCGGACACAGCGCCGACTCTGGCGGGATTATCTGGACCGTTCTGGCCGCTCTCTGGGTGACTGTGGCCCATGTGTCGAGCAGGTTATTGGAGTCGGTCCACGGCAACGAGCGGGCAGCGTTACAAAGGAAACACGAGCCGAAGACGTCTTTTCTGCTCCGTAATTAATCACAGCGGCCACGGAAGAGGAGCGAGCCGGCGAAAGGCACCCTGCGGGGCTTATATGTAAAGCTGACATTTGTATTTGACACCAGGAGAACTCGGGTTCGCCTGCAGTTTAAACTCCCGTCTCTGTTACCGAACTCGGCTCCAAAGCAGCCGGGAAAACCTCAAAATGCAAAAAAACAAAAATCCTGGACTCGAGCTCGCTTCAGCATTACACAATTCTCGATTCTCTCTCTTTTTCACATTTTTGCTGCTCGGCTGTGGTCAGAGAAGGAGTCCCTTCTCTTTGTCTTTCCGGAGGCCTCAGCAACATCAGCCTCGAGAAGCGTTTCGCAAAAACACCCTTCGTAAGAACACTTTCAATGCTTCAGTGATTGTTCCAATCATTTAGGAATTTTTTTGTTTTTGTTTTAATTTTGAAATAAAAGCACAACAGATGCGACTGGCAGTGAAACTCACTACTTCCTGTTTGGGGTTTGCGTGTTCTCCTGCTGTTCCGGGGGTCTCCGGGGTCAGAAGTCTGGGTTTGAGGTGAAGTAGTGACTCTGAATGCAGCACAGGAGTGAGTTTGACTGTTTGAAAGGTGAACTGAAAACTCTGAGGTAGGAATAACCTCCACCAAGTCCTGAACGCGACGCGCTTTGAGAAGCTGCACTGAGGGGAAAAAAAAAAAAAGGGTTTGGAAGCTACGCAACGAGCGACGGAGACAAAGGTGAGCCGAAAGGAACGGAAAACTGAAAGACAAAGAGTGTTTTTCCAAGGCTTACTTCTTCTCCAGACATTCCACATACTCTTTCTTCTTCCTTCGACTCTCCTGAGCCGAGATCTGCGTAGAAAAACATCATTACTATAATCCTCCTGCAAACAGGAGTCAGACACCAAAAATACATTCTTCCAAGGAGAGCAGAAATTACCGTTTGGGCCAATGTTTGATATCGTGTTTCTATTTCTGATTTAATTGAACGTTGAGAGGCTCACCTTGTTTTTGATCTTCCGCCGCACCCTCTTCAGCGCCTTCTCCTCGCTCTTGGTGAGGGGCAGCTTGTTGGGGACCGGGTAGCCCTCCGCAACCAGGGTCCTCTTCTCCTCCTCCGTCAGCATGAGGGGTCCCGAGCCCTGCAGCTTCTGCACAGCCGCCAGACGCCCGTCACCCACAGACTCCACCGACCGCACAACGCTGAGCTTCACGTCAAATCCACATCAGCTGTGCCGAAACACTTCACTGACGGCTTCATTCTCAAATTGCCTCTGATGGGGAACCAGTGTAGCCGACCCCGAAATGTCACCAAACACATGTGGAGAATAAAGGAAGGAGCGGCGGGGCAGATGTTCCCCAAACTCACATGTGGCGCCGTGAGGAGGGGCGAGGAGGAGATGGCCGAGGAGGAGGAGGGCGAGGAGGAGGCGCGGCCCGCCGGCCTCTGCTGAGGCTGGGGGGAGGACGGCGGCAGCGGGAGCAGCGGCGAGGACGGAGGCAGGGAGCCGTCGCTGTCGCCGTGGTTACTGCTGGGAGGGGTGGGCGGCAGCTGGAGGGCATCGTCTGAAAGGGACGGCGGTGATGAATGAAAGAGTCTGCAGGCCTCGGGAATATCCGCTCCGACCCGACGTCATTTCCCCACATGACAGATCTGTCTGAGGCGGCGAGCGAACAGCAGATCAATCGGCTCCCGGCTGAAGCCTCCAACCACCGAGAGCCGCTTGAAGCACGAGAGAGGAGCCAGTTCCGGAGCAAAAAAAAATAACCGTTATTTTCATATTCCGTTTGAGATTTCTTCATAATTTGGAATGTTAAAATATTAATTTCTAATATAAGCAGCAACATGAATCCGAAAGCTGCAACAAATTACAAGAAACGGCAACAAAATCCAAAAATGTGCAACAGAAAAAGTCACAAAGTGAACGCAAGACAGCTCGAGAACAACGGAAAAAGCTGCAACAGATGTAAAAATCAGAAAAATCCACAAAAAAGGCTTCAGAAGCCTGATATTAATGTTGTAAAGTGTGTGTGTGTGTGTGTGTGTGTGTGTGTGTGTGTGTGTGCGTGCTGTGTTACCGCTGGGCAAGCTGAGGTACTGTCCGATCTCTTTGGGTTCGTCTTTGATGGCGACGGGCTTCACGTCATCCGAACAGCGCTCCTGCAGAGACACACACACACACACAGAGCCGGCGGCGAGCTGAGGAACACCCGCAGCGCTTGGTTCCACCGCCGAGACGTGAAGCGGACGGACACTCACTGTGCGTCGCCATGGCGACCCTCTGTGTGGCGGGGGAGGGCTCAGTATGAGCGGCGGGCCCTCCGGAGGCTGAGGGTCTAACCTCTGACCCAGGTCCGGCTCCTCCTGTTTCACCAAGATGGCCGACAGGTCCTGACTGAAGCTCCACTCAAACTCTGGAGGGAAAAAAAAAGAAAAAAAACAAAACAATAATTAAAAAAAAAAAAAGACATTCAATCCTGAAAAATCGCTGAAGCTTGAGAAGTCTTCCGGCTGCTAAACGGTCCTAAGCGCCGCTGCTCTCGATCCTTGCTGTAGGTCTTCCAAACTCCTAATTCACACTTTAAAGAGCTTCCCCAAAATATTCCGGCACTTCCTGACGAGGCCGGTCATTACAGGCTGCCGGACGTCGTCGCTCTGGCAGCCGCGCTGCATAATTTGTCTCCAGTCAGTGTGAACAGTGTTTATCCTGGGGAGTAGAACCAGCAGCCCGCCCTCGTCACACTTTCTGAGGGTAAAACACAAAGAGCTCACATCCAAGGGCCGGGAACTGACACACAGCAGCAGAGTTCAGGACAGTCGGTCCAGGAGTCTCCTCAGCAGCACCAGCTCCGAGCTCAGCCTCCCGCAGGAGGAGAGCCTCGGCAGGAGGCTTCACAAGGGACACCTGGACCCCGGCTGTGAAGAGGGACGTACAGAAGGGAGGAGGAGGAGGAGGAGGAGGAGGAGGAGGAGGAGGAGGAAGAGGGGGAGGAGGGGGAGGAGGAGGAGGAGGAGGAGGAGGAGGAGGAGGAGGGGGAGGAGGAAGAAGAGGAGGAGGAGGGGGAGGAGGAGGAGGAAGAGGAGGAGGAGGAAGAGGAGGAGGAGGAGGAGGAGGGGGAGGGGGAGGAGGAGGAAGAGGAAGAGGAAGAAGAGGAGAAGGAGGAGGAAGAAGAGGAGGAGGAGGAGGAGGGGGAGGAGGAAGAAGAGGAGGAGGAGGAGGAGGAAGAAGAGGAGGAGGAGGAAGAGGAGGAGGAAGAACAGGAAGAATAGGAGGACGAAGGAGGAGGAGGAAGAAGAGGAGGAGGAAGAGGAGGAGGAAGAGGAAGAGGAGGAGGAGGAAGAAGAGGAAGAGGAAGAAGAGGAAGAAGAGGAGGAGGAAGAAGAAGGAGGAGGAGGAGGAGGAGGAGGAGGAGGAGGAGGAGGAGGAGGAGGAAGAGGAAGGGGAGGAGGAGGAAGAAGAGGAAGACGAAGAAGAGGAGGAGGAGGAAGAGGAAGAGGAAAAGGAAGAGGAGGAAGAGGAAGAGGAAGAGGAGGAGGAGGAAGAGGAAGAGGAGGAGGAAGAGGAAGAACAGGGAAGAATAGGAGGATGAAGGAGGAGGAAGAACAGGAGGAAAAGTGGGAGGAAGAGGAGGAGGAGGAAGAGGACGAAGAGTAGGAGGTGGAGGATGAAGAGGAAAAATAGGAGGAAGGAGGAAGGAGGAGGAGGAGGAGGAAGAGTAGAAGGAAGAAGAGGAGGAAAAGTAAGAGGAAGAGGAGGAGGAGGAAGAAGAGGAAGATTAGGAGGAGGAGGAAGAGGAAAAGGAGGAGGAGGAGGAAGAGGAGGAAGAAGAGTAGAAGGAGGAGGAGGAAGAAGAGTAGAAGGAGGAGGAGGAAGAGGAGGAAGAAGAAGAGGAAAAATAGGAGGAAGAGGAGGACGAGGAGGAAGAGGAGGACGAGGAAAAGGAAGAGGAGGCGGAAAAGGAGGAATAGGAGTGTGTTTCATCAAATCAGCATGGAGACACCAGGCCAGACACTTTGATGTTCGTCACAACCAACAGGCAGTGTGTGTGTGTGTGTGTGTGTGTGTGTGTGTGTGTGTGTGTGTGTGTGTGTGTGTGTGTGTGTGTGTGTGTGTGCCAGCAGCGGACGTCACATTAATCACCTCCTGGTCTCCTAGCAACATTCTGCTGGTAAAATGCTCCGAGGTTTACAAGGTGTGTGTGTGTGTGTGTTTGTGTCCATCACTGTGGGGAGGATCAGCTCAGACAGCAGCCGTGGCGTTGCTGTGACACACACACACACACACACACACTCAGCTCCAGTCCTGCTGACCTGATCCACGGTCTCTCATGAGACCGGGTGGAGCGACGGGGATGAACGAGTGAGCCAGTCACCACTTCACACTCCGCTCCAGCAGAAAGCAGACGTGTGAAAGTGTAAAGATGTGATTTTGCTGATTGAATTCACTTTTTTTAATATGGTGAAGCTGAAGCCGGACGAATGGCCGACCGGCGCAGCGAGCCCCGCAGCTACACCTTCTGGGAAATTACAAGACACGAGGAGTGGAAGTGAAACCTGGCTCTTCCGGTTGCTTCCTCCTCCTCGCCGGGAGGAGCCTGAGGAGTCCGGGCTAATGAGGCCGGGGTCTCGTTAAAGCTGCTGCCCTCGTTAAGACAGAGCGCCACTGGAAGCCCCGCGCCGCCATCTTTAATGAGCTCCAGCAGCTGGCGGGGGGCGGCGGCGCGTCGGGAAACCCTCCTCGACATGCGAGGACATCGCCGTATTCCCACCAAAGAAAACAAGACGTCCGAGTCGACACTGCGAGGTGTTTCGCAGAGTAAAAATGAAATTGGTTTCTTTAAAATGGTCAAAAAAAGGCCTCACAATCCGCGCCTCCCTTTTCGGCGGTGAGTGTTTCTATTGACAGGAAGATGAAATCCGTCACTGAAGAGCCTGACTGAGGCCGTTCCGCCGTCCTGTTCTTCTCCCCAGCGTGAGGGAAATATGAAACACGCTGCAGATGAATGCAATAAAAGCCGATCCCCTCTGTTCCAGCGCCGGAGCCTTCCCGCGAGGAAAGACGCCGCCCGCCCAGGTGAGTCAAGGATCCGGCGCTAATGGCCAAAAGGCTGCGGGCCGCCGGCACAGGGGGTTAATGGAGGCGGGCTGGTGGCGGCGTTTGATCCCAGCGGGGCGACGGCAGCATTAAAACCCTGGATGGATCAGCGCAGCGGGAGCCGCAGTAAAACCCGCAGCTTCTGTTTGGCTGCATGAGAGCAGCAACAACCGGGAGGAGAGACCAGAGACAGGACGGGCGGCGGCGGACGCCAAACGCACCGAGGGGCTACGTCAAGGTGCAGCGTCTCAGGACAGAGAGTCGCCCCGTCAGGAACTAAGAACCACACAGACAGTATTCTGGAGAGGCTTTCAGATCTGCCAGCTGGTGCAGAAAAACTTTGACACCAACGCTGATTTGATCGAAAATGTGATTTTGAAGGAATACTCCCAAGATTTTGGACCCACGCCCTTTCCCTATCATTGACAAAGTTAGACAAGCTCATAGACTCAGCCGCTGTGCGCCGGTATATCCTTCCGCGGAGCACTGTGCTTGTGCAGATCTGTGTGTATCAAAACGTTATTTTAACGGATTGAAAAGAAAACAGGTCTTTTAAAATGTTTTATAACAATTGGGATTGACTTCACGTGCTAATACGCGGATTCCGTCCACTTTCGTCAGTCCGGCTTTGTTTCCTACTGACTTCCAGCAATTGAGCTAAGCTAACTACGATGCTAACAGCTGGGATCCAGCCACTGAACGCAGAGACACAAAAAACAGGTATTTATGAGCTTGTCTAACTTTGTTAATGATAGGGAAAGGGCGTGGGTCCAAAATCTTCGGAGTATTCCTTTAAGTGGGCGGTTTGGAACTGACCGAAGTCCTGCCTGTACCAAATCCACACTTTATCCCCACCTCATCCCGTGTTTTTCTGTATTTCACGTCAATCCTGTGATAAGAGACGAGTGTGTTTCTCCTGACGAACCGTTCCTTCCACTCCATGACGGACAATCTGGGATCGGGCTGGGCTATGTAGCCAAAAAATTAAATCTCAATTTTTTTCAGCTTTAAATCCGATTAACTATTTTAATCGATTTTTTTTTCTGTGTAAAAAAACAAACTTAAACATTTTTCAAAAATAGGATCTTTTATTGAATGCCAAAATGTCAGCATTTAACTGTATATTTATCACTGAGGTCATTTTAACAAGAACACTTGCTTTGAAATAAATAGATAAAAGGAAAACTGCAGACAAAATAAACAGTTTTGTAAAAAATCTCACAAAGCTCAAATTTAAATGGGTTCAAATCCCACATAGATCAAAGTTAAGCACCAACAAAACACGTGATTTAAGTTTCATTTTAATTTTTATCATATTTGCGCTCTTTATTTCATTTTGTGCCTTATATCAGCCTTTTCCTTTTTATTTTTCTGATATTTCGGCCGAGTTCGTTATGGCAGAAAAAGAGGAACGGACCGTGTTTAATCGCGTGAAGGACCGTGCATTCTCTGTCCCCTGCTGGGGGCTCTCCTCTAACTCTTCTCATTTGTAAGAGAATATTGACCGTAGTCTGTGCTACAGCGCCAGTCCTCCTGGTGTGGCAATTGTGAGTATTACACGCGCCCGGTCAAAATCGCAGAGGGACAGAAAACATGAACCTCGATGTTGAGATTTAATTTTTTTTTTTTTTTTCACATCAACCGAAAAAGTAAAAACGAATTAATTCGATATATCGCCCAGCTCTAATCTGGGATCCTTGGCAGGATTTTCCCTCCTCTGCCGTCTTCACGGGAGATTCCACTCCGACGCCGCGATCTGAGGCCGAGCCTCGCCGGGCCCCCCCAAGGCTTCAGCACATGCTCCTGTGTTCACAGGGCCACACTGGCCAAGCCGCTGCAACAACACCGCGGCGATACGAAGCCAGCCGGGATGTTGTTGTAGAGATAACACGAGACGACCGCATCGCGTTTTTTTTTTTAGATTTTAGAGGCAGGATTTAACGCCGTCCAGCGAATGCTTCAGACATGGACATGTGTGGCGTTCTCCCCTCGGCGCAGCTGCACATAGTAAAACCTCTGGGTCACTCTCTCCGGCGGAGCCAGGTCACGGCGAGCGACGCCGACTTGGAAACACGGGATCAAACCGCTTCATGATTAATCACCTCGGCTCTGGATTCCAGTTCCAAACTCATCCGCCGGCTGGAAAACGGAGGAAAACGGCGACGCTGCACGTCGACGGGGGGCCAGAGAGAAACAACCACACACTTCAAAGCTCTCTACGTAACGTGGAGGTCGAGTCTCGCGGCCTGACGGCAGCTGTTTGGGTCTATAGGCGGAGGAGGCAAGTCAGGACAGACGCCACAAATCTCCTGCATGAGGAGAGGAATCGCTGCTGAAGCCCAGACTCCAGTGTGGCGAAACGTGAACGGGGGAGGCATGTATGCGTGCAGGCGCACATCAAATGTTGAATGCATGTGTGTGTGTGTGTGTGCCACATGTGAACTTCAGCTGATAGTTATGTAACTGCACACCGAGACAAGAAAAATAGAAGCTGTGTGGAGGGAAAAAAAAAAAAAAAAACGCCTGTAAAATGTCGTTTCAGTCAGTGTGCACACATTCAAGCCGAAGCAGCCAACAGAGGCTGAACTCGGCATAATTCAATCTGATGTTCCATGAAACTCCAGTTGTGTTTCACCAAAACATGCGCTCAAACTGAAAAACAAGCAAGTCAACCGGTTCAACCCTCCAGCCGTGCAGACCTACTTTTTCTTTTTTTTTTTTTTTTTTATTCTTTGGCTAAATGTGGTGGAAACGTGATATTCATGTCAATAAAGTGGATTTAATCAGATTAAAGAGCGGCCCAGAGGCAGAACGACAGGAGAGAGAGAGAGAGAGAGAGAGAGAGAGAGAGAGAGAGAGAGATAACCTGACAGAGGAGAGAAAGAGAGTTTCCGCTGGCTTCGTCTAAAGCTGCGGACTTAAAACCATATGCTTGTCATCGTGTGTGTGTGTGTGTGTGTGTGTGTGTGTTAGGGGGGCAGGGCTTAGCTGGAGGAAAACTGCTCCGACTGCTCAGACAGCAGGATCCCCAGGACAAACGGAGAGAGAGCAGAGGGCAGGCAGAGAGGAAGACAGGAAGTGAGGAAGACGAGTGAGACGACAGATGAAGAGCAGAAAGCCTGGGCACGGCGCAGCAGCTCAGACCTGCCGCGACGAGGGACCTGAAATAGTCTCACGTCCGCTCGAAAAGGCAGCCAATCAGACGGGAGCAATGGCCGACCTGACTCCTGGTCCATTTTGATCGACAGCGCCGGGCTCTGGGGGGCGGAGTCTTCGCTCAGAGAGTAGCTGTGCTCCGCTTGAATATCTGGAAGATCAGAGGGTTTGTGGTCAGGAGGAGGCGAGACGGACGGAGCCCGATGAAGAGTTCATGCATTCATTCCCTTCCTCACTGTGAACGCCTGAAACCCACCGGTCCGTCAGGCTGAAAACGTCACCATCAGGAAGTGATGGACAGTTTTAATCGTCACGGACGCCAAACACCCAGAACACAGATCTTTGTCCTACCAACCCAACCCTGGCTGCACGTCTTCCAGGAAGCTATTTTTCCGACCAAATGTTTGACTTTCACGCAGGTCGAATTTGCACAACGTGTGAATGTTTGTCAGCCAGCAGCTGGAGGATGGATCCCTGATAAGGTTCCCCCTCTGGAGAACAGGATTTCCCAGAATGCTCTGAGTGACCGACGGCAGCTACCGGGCCGTCTTTACACCGCTGACGGGGAAAACGGCCACAATCAGAGAGAGACTGCGCAAAAACCGCATTTTGAATCCGAACAGGGACTCCGTCAGCCCGGATACATTCTGCCTCTTTAACCGTCTTAATCAGAGATTGCGATGGGAGCGAGGGCTCCTCACAAACCGTCTCCTCACTGGTAATTGTTTCTTCTAATTAAGCCGCGGCGTCCGCTGCCCGTCTCATTACGTCCATTCATGCATGAGCACAGAGACGATTTGGCTGATTGCAAACGTGAAATATTGAAAGCGTTTCTCCAGAAGACGGTCCACGCAGCTGGCATCAGACGTGGTAATTATTAGGCCAATGTGTCGCGCAGATCCCGTCCTGCCTTCCTGTCCTCCTGGTCTCTCGCCGCCACGGGGCTGGAGAGGCGTCTGCGCCTGGGTGACTCAGGCGCTCGGGAGACAACAACAACATTACACACAGATTTTAATCCTCGCTTCAAAACATTTCTGCCCTCTCCGTGGCCATGGCAACGCCTGACGGGGAGCAGCGGCTCCATGGCGGCGCCGACAGACTGGAAGAGCCGCCGGTACGAGAACCCCCGAGTCGCTGGGCGCTTCCTTCTGGTCGGACAATTTCAATGAGCCCGAGTCCCTCTGGCGTGTGTCTTCCTGCGTTATTTCCTAAATCAAATAAAAAAGCAGCTCACCTGGGCTGCTGTCCATATCGATGTGTAACAGGGACGGCCTTTCCGCGAGCAGGGGTCGCTCTAATAGGTGGTCGTCGAAGAAACTGTTGAATAATTCACTGCTGAAGTCGTCCATCTGGTCACCTGAGAAAGGCTGAAGCAGACACAGGTTTCAAAAACAGGAAATTCATCATCATCATCATCATCATATGCCACTGGGCGTCCAACGACATGTTTGTCCCATCCTGACAACTGTCAAGTCACTCTGGGACCAGGGGGAACTCTGGGACAAATCCGACCTCCAGGCAGAAGAGAGACGGACCATTTGTTCTAAACTGTAACCTGAGGACGGCTGGAGTGTTTCAGAGTTCTTCCACCTCTGCAGACCGCAGAGTCCACGGCTCGTGGCTCGTTCCATCATCCAATGATCTGTTGAATGTGTTCTTTTGAGGAAAAAATAAAGACAAACATGAGAGGAAACTACCTAAATCAGCTTCCCAATTCAAGGTCAAGCCTTCCAGTGCTTCGTGCCATCGAGTCAGCAGTTCAAAAAAAAAACCCACAGAAGACTCAACTACTCAAGCTGAAGCAAGAAGGTCGACTGGAACGCGTCTCTGTATGTTTGATTTGATTTCTCACACACTGGATCAGTGGTCGGCGGCGACGGACTGAAAGAGCCAGTCAATGGGAAACAGCACTGATGGATGAATGTTCGGTCTGGATGAATGAGTCACTGAGCTGGAAGCCTGGGACTGCATGGTGCTCTGATTTACACACACACACACACACACACACAAGATGAGTCACCCCGGTCTTGAACAAACATGCAAAAAATTAGGCGAGCAGCAGACGTACATGGATCGATCTGAACTCGGTAACACACACACACTGCGCCTGGAGGCTCACAGACAGACAGTCACAGAAATAAGTTGATTTAATGAGCATCAATTAAGTTGATTTACATGTTTCATTCCTAGAAAATTAGCTGCAGCTTGTCTCCAAAAACTGCCAGAAGAGTCTGCAACACTGCAGCCATCCGACATACTGCGACGCCCCGGTGATCAGAGCCTTCGGAGGAGCCGTTTCAGGACCGATTCCCCCAGAAGGGAGACTTTGAGACGCTGCCGAAACTCAGAAGCCTTCCTCCAGCTTTCAGTAGGTTTTAAAGCCGTGGTTCATGTCGAGGTGTCCGACACTGCGGAGGGTGAAGGAGAATAAAAAGGCCAGATTGTGGATGTTTAAAGGACCATCTGGTCGGCGTGACTCATGGGAATCTGCTGGTGTTTATAGGATCTGGTAATGTTCTTTAAATATTCCCCAGACGAGTCGGCTTGAAGCAGCGCTCGCAGCTTCACACGTGCGTTATCTGTGTGTGTGTGTGTGTGTGTGTGTGTTTGTCTATATTTGGGACTTCGTTTGGAGGGGTCAAGTGAACAGAGGTTATGGGATACCTGCAGCTGCCTGGAAAATACAGGCGCACACACACACACACAGACACACACACACACACTGAGGAACAAATAACAGCAGCACACAAGAAAACCCGATGTTCTCTGGAGACAAACTGTGTCGACTTTTTGAAGTGACCTGAGAGGAAGTTTTGAGATTTTGGGGGCTCAAAAGGCGTTTTTCACCGCAGGAACAGGCACACGAGTGGAACCAATGACATTTAAGAGCCAAACAATCCAGCAAACAACTGCGACTTTTCATTATCTGTGCCCCATGTGGCCACAATAATCTTTTTAAACTCTCTCCGGAGCAAAGCCAGGTGAATTCCTACATTTAACACGCTGGAAAACCAGTTTAAATGCTTTCAATTGCACAGGTGGTCGGCAGCAACACAGAACTCACAGGCTTTGTGTGTGTGTGTGTGTGCGTGCTCAGTGATCCTGCACTCACACACGACTGAAGACTCACTCATTCATAAACAAACGCGCCCACATGCAGAAATAGTAGTTCCTGCGAACAGAGCAGCCTTGTTCTCCTGCCGCACTAAACGCCCAAATAATATCTGTTTGAAGAGCCTGGCTTCTGGCCCTTTAACTCTCTGCCAGGAGGGAATATAGGTCACATTCAAACCAAAAATAAACAGAACAGCTTCCCTAATTGACGGTAATAATGGGAGCGATGCAGAGAGAGAAAAAGCAGAGAAAGGTGCTGAGCTGCAACAGCTATGGATGATCTGAAGTCAGAGCATCAGCTGAACACTGCTGGAACATGAAACGCAAATTTTTAACTCTTGCGCCTCCACCAGTCAGATCATCAGTTACACCTTCCCTCGAGCGCAGCTTCACCTGCTTCAGGCCAATCCCAGCGTTATCAGTCACCTGCCATAATTAGGTTTTCCAATAACTGGCAGGTTCAGGTATTCTGAACATGTACAGACACTTTTTCTGGCTTTCTGCTGACATTCAGTCATGGAAGAAGAGGGAATCCTGCACCATAATCCCAAAAATTCCACATATTTGTTGTACATACAGAAAAAAACAGCAGGGGCTCGGGGCCGGGTACGCAAACGACAATACTGCTTCGAACCGATAGTTCTCATATCAATACAGCCTCGATGTGCTGCAGCATGAGCATACCAGAAGCTCAAAGTGTTACCCTGCATGTCTTGCGGCTCACTGTCGTCTGCACTGATCCCTGGATAGTCTCTACGCTGCTGCAGTTCCTCTCTTGTGTGCTTACAGTCATGCATTTTGGTATTACAGGACATTTATTTCAATTTCACAGATTGATTCTTTATGTATAAGTTTACTGGACAGTTTTCTGTTGCTTTCACATGACTGCATGTCTCTCTAAACGCTGCAGTCGATACGTTCATTGTGCAAACCGCTGCTGAGCTGCATGGATTACCATTCCTCAGTATCATCTTCGTGCTACTGAATGCCTTCTTCTCTTTATTCATAAATCACTGTTACACAAAGAGAAAACTTCCCTTTGAGTCCCAGATTTCCATGATTCTATCCAAATGAAAATGTGTTTGCACTCCATTGGATTAAAGTGCTGACTGGAAGCATTTATAAGCGCTTCAATCCAACTCTTCTCTGATCTGCAGAGCTCAACCAGAACCATGACTTTGACAAAAAGAAAGAAATAGCAATGTGCCTGCCTTATAAACATATGGTGTTGCCAACAGGAAATGGATGGATCCAGGCTTCAGGCTGCGGCCATGTCCATCCCTTTCTGATCACAGTGGACCATCTCAATCTGACTGGTGGCCATTGTAGTCGCCAGATCGTGTGGAGTGAAATTCGGTGAGACCCTCACACAGAAGCTGGCGTCGTTCTGGCTGCAGCTGAAGCGTTCCGAGCTGGAACAGCTGGAGTCGGTGTGAACTGCCCCGCTGCCGTCAGGACCCGTCATTACCTGAAGCTCTCTGCTGGGAAACCGGCCACATCAGGGGAGAGACCCGTGTTAAAAAGCAGTTGACAGGTTTTACAGCTCATTTCAGGGCTGGCGCGTCGTTTTGAACTACTGGGATACAAACCCCTGCAAAGACACGGGAAAGACGCAAGCAGGGAGTAATTACGAGTGTCTGTAATGAAAGGAGCCGAGTCTTAACATATCGCTCTGCTCTCCTGTCATTTCACTGCCAGGGTGAACCAGGTGAAAACTGCGTTTTGGGCCTGTGGGTCGCGTTTGGTGCAGAATGCAGGATTACAGACAGTCAGTGAACGCCTCACACTTGCATTTACATGGGACTTTTTATTCCTCTATTAATCAGAATAAAGCCTAAATGACCATGTAAACGCCTGAAAATCAAGCTTAAATACGAATAGACTGGCGGACTTATTAACCTCAGGAAGCGGAATTATATGCTAATCAGGCGCGACCTCATTCTGATCGTTCTGCGCATGCTCCGTTGTGATGACGCAATTTTCCAAGATGGCGGCCCGCAGCTCCGCGTTTCGACTCGTATGGAAACGATGGATTTAACGGCAGTTTTTAGAAGAATTGAATATAATGAAACGAGCGGGTCGACGGGCGCTGGGCAACGCGGACACTTTCAAAGCTGTAGCGTCAAAGTTAATCGATAAAAACGCCGTTTACTTCCGGGAGACGTCAGTACGTCATGGCCGCCCTCTGTCCAATCAGAACGCTTCACAGACCCCGGCGTGTCAGAGGATTTTCCACATGATTTTTCCCCCAAACCAATTCCAAATTAAAAACACCATCTAACCACACTCACTGCAGGAGTTCTCCCAGAGCTCAGTCACATTATATGTTTGGATAAATTCAATAAAGTCAAAATCATTCTTCCTGTTCTCCTTTGAGGCACAACTGCTCGTCACAGTGTGCCGCCGCCCCGACTGCTCTGCCGCTTTCAGAACTATTTGCCTTCATGGGGATAAAGTGGATTACAGACAGCCTCACGGGCCAAAATCTTTGTCATTTGTGGATTGAATATTGCAGTGGAAAGTATCGTAAAATGCTCCGAACATCATGTAAAGGCCAAAGGAAAATACACTCCATCTATAAAAGCCCTGATGAAGTCATGTACTCTCACACTGGGCCTCCAGGCAGTTTTATATTCAGCCATAAACCCAGAGTGAGAGGCTTTTGTTTGTTGTAGAATAAAACTAAATGTGAAGTAAAACTACAAGAAGAAAATTACTTCTTTCTATTCAAGCTTGAACTTGAACTTGTTGAAATAAGAGCTGCCGCTTTCCTCCACCAGGAAACAGAAACGTTCTGGAACAGGAAGCAGTTTTCTCACTCCATTGATCCTGCTGCATCGTGCATTTTTCTCATTTCACAAACTATTCGGTTCTGCAGGAATTAGGTCATATAAATCAGCTCCTAACGCTGAAGGGCATGCAGGGGGCGCAGCCAGCCGAGGGCCTTCATGCTCAGTCCGATCAATAATCTGTGCATCAAAAGTCACATTTAGAGAAACATGATTTTATATTCAAATTTCCAGTTTGCACTGATAAAATTGACAAGTGTCACCAAGTCATTCAGATTAATAACACAAGTTTATATAAATTAATTAAAAAAATATTTGACTACTGAGGTAAAATATGAAACAAATGTGATATTTTCTTTTTCTTCGAACAACAAAAAAGCCATCATGAGAGCAGCTTCACTGAGTTGCAGTCCCGCAGATAAGAAAATGATCATGTTCTTTCCTCAGTGTGTGTGTGTGTGTGTGTGCGCGTGTGTGCAGACACACAAAAAAAGTCTCCAATAATCCAGCAGAGTATTTTTTTTCTTGCATGCCTGCACACATTCCTGCAGTCTGCCCGCTGACCAATCAGAGACGAGCGTGCAGATGAGGTGGGCGTGTCCCCGAGTCTCTCTGCCCTGAACTGGAGTACAGGGTCTGAATGGAGAGTAGAGTAGAATAAAATAGAACAGAGTAGAGTGCCCCCACATAAAAAGGACGGGTGGGGTTGGATATGAAGCCGTGAGGCGGGGGGAGAGGGGAAAGTCTGCAGAAGTGTCTTGGTTTATGCTTCAGCTGGGATGAGAACAGAATCCCAGCGACTGGAGGAACTGTCCTCCGTTGACCTCGTTTCACACAGGGGTGTGTGTGTGTGTGTGTGTGTGTGTGTGTGTGTGTGTGTGAGCCTCCCAGCAGAAAAAGTCAAACTTTCTCACATTTCAGCTCAGTTGTGAAACTTGTACTTCTCCCATTTCTCATTGAATGTGATGAAGACGCTTTAAAGAAAACAGCAGAGCAAATGAAGCATATAAGATTGAGATAACTTATTTAAAATCAGGCTAAAACTTTGCAGCTTTTGCACAGATCTGTTCAGATCTGCATCCAGCTGAGAGGTTAAGATGGGTTTTGTTCTCTGGGTATTGGATCACACCAACAATTCACCAAACCCATGGAATATGAACCCATGATGAGAGACAGGTGATCTCTTCCAGCCCCTCTGGTGTTTTCCTGAGGATTTACTGGAGCTGTGTGCAGAGCTCAGGTCTCGGCAGGTTGAAAGCTGCACTTACGACCCGCAGAGTCAATGTGGGACTGACCAGCAGCAGAGCAAGTCAAGGTACGGTCACATTTCAAGAAGAAATGCAAAGAAATGCAGGAATACATCCAGAGAAATCCCTCATCTAGCTAACCTAGATGACTCCTGTGAAGATGGTTGGAGATGGAAGATTCACAAAATCTGATTTCTAGAAATAATGAATAAAAAAAATCTTCAAATAAAAGTAAATAATAAATAGAAAGCCAGTCTGATGAAGACAGACAGCTCTCCGTCTTTTTCTGTTACACCAGCAGCTCCCTGCTGAGAACACCAGGGCACACTGTGTGCTGGAGGAGGTAAACAAAGGGCAGGCGAAGAGGCGTGTGTGTGCGTGTGTGTGTGTGTGTGTTGTGTGAACTGCACCACAATGCCCACATCGCATCGTAGCATTTTTTTTTTTCCCCCCCCGATTACAGTAGAAATCATCACATCAAGGGAAACTCCTGGTGCTTCAGAGGAGCCTGTCTGAGCGAGTAATGAACTAAAAACCCGAGTTCATTCAAATCAAGCAACTTTCAGAAGAATCCTCTGTCAAAACTGAAAAAAATTAGATGAACACTAAACTGACTTTTTAGAGTCTGTCACAGATTTCTCAGCATCTGCCTTTTCTGTGTGAACTTTACACTTTGGTTGCTGTCCTTTACTAAAATATGGCCAATATATGTCGGACCCAGCCAGGCGGCCTCACCGCCAGGCTGACTACTTTATTTAGATCAGGCTGGCTGGAGGGGGGTGAAACCACAGGCAGACTGCTGGGCTGACTCACCCACCAGAACAGAGGTCTGCCTGCAAACCTGGGCCGAGGGGACGACACAAAGTGGAAAAACAGACACAAACACACTAATTCGCTCACACTGTTATTGCGATCCGGGTCCACTGAGCCCGGCGGGACACTTTTCACCGTGGCACCACAGGCATTGTCTCAGGTTTGGATTCGGTCATCATAATTAGATTCTACTGGAAATAAACTAAAACAATGATCAGCAAGTAAAAAAAAAAAAAACCTGGAGTGAACCAAGACTGTTTACACATCCAGTTCATTCTGGATGCAACACTGCTGCTCCAACCAGGAGGAGGAGGAGGAAGACAGACACAACCACGTGCTGGTTTAAACTTAAAGTACATGACACTGAGAGTGGGGAAATGTGGATGTACACAGGTGTGCTTCAAACAGGGCACTTTTTTTTGGGGGGGGGGGGGCAGTATTAGTATTAGGCTAGAGTCACAACAAAGCGCATAAGAGAGGCAGATAACTGTTAACAGTGAAAATGTGGCTCATTTCATCAGCTGATTGGCTGCTGAGGGTTCAGATGCTCAATTAGAAATCAGTAATTATCAGCTAATATGAGACCCAATCCCCCCCCCCCCCCCCCCCCCCCCCCCCACACACACACACACACAGTAAAGCAGGTGTGCTGCACACCTTTCTGCTGCGCACACACACACACACGTTCACCAATAAACTCGCCAGCTTGTGAAGATGTGTGCACGCTCGCACGACATGCAAACACGCACGCACAAGGTGAGAGGGCCGGATGTGTGTCAGGATCTGCACCTGCACCGCCCTCCCGAGGTCCGGCTCCGGGCGGAACAGGCGCAGGAGGTGCGTTTGGTTAAAACTTGCCCAGACAGTGTAAATACAGACATGTGGAATTTTATTATTATTATTATTAACACATTTAAATGAAGTCAATAAAGGGGTGTAGAGGCAGAAAGGACTCACCACATTCGTGAGGAAATCTCCGTCGCTCAGCTCCTCCAGGTCCAACAGGTTGCTCCCTGCAGACGGGTACAGCTTCTCCGCCGTTAGGCTGTCTAAGATAGACTCCATCATGACTGAGTGTGTGAGAGTGTGTGTGTGTGTGTGTGTGTGTGTGTGCAGGGATGGACAGCAGCTCTGTGGACTCAAAGCCTGGATGTGGACTCTGAAAGGTGCGGAGGGCTGCAGGAGTCCAGCCGGATGTTCACACCGGCCGAGGCGAGCCGAGTCCAGCTGCTGCTCTCATTCACTGACGAGACGGAATTCAGCAGGACCCGCACATCCTCCTCCTCCTCCTCCTCCTCTTCCTCCTCCTCTTCCTCCTCCTCCTGCTGCTGCTCCTCCTCCTAATTCCTCTTCTTCTTCTTCTCCTCCTACTTCTTCTTCTTCTTCTCGCTTCTTTTCGTGCGGAGGACGCTGCTCTCCATCCAGTCTCTCCGCGCTGGCTCAGCCACGCGCTCATGAATATCCAACAAGACCACGCCCCTTCGGGGGCGGAGCTAACAGACCACGCCCATAAACAACCCGTTTAAATATTCTCCCAGCCACAATCTTTCATTTTAAGATTTAAATCGATGAGCGGGTGATTAACAGGAACAATTAAATACACTTACAATACTGTAAATATTAAAAAACAGAAAAATATGACTGCAATCCTTTTTTAACTTTTATAGAAATTATGATTATTACATGATGCATCAGTGATGATATCAATCATTACTCAAATAAAAATGATGAAAACATTTACAAATATTTGTTACCTGTATATGAATTATGGTTATTTCCATGAAAACATATTTTAAAGGACTTTTTTATTTGAATTCTGTCTTTAAAACCATTTACATAACTTGACCCTTCTTAAACGTAATCACTTTCCTCTGTTTCAGTGTGGATAACTGTTTTCTTGAGCTGTTTTAACCCGTTCATTGGAAGTTAGCTGAAGTATGGATACTGGACAGATCTTTTACATTTACAGTAACAAAATTGAAAAAAAAAATACTATTTTTGATTTATGCCTCTTTATGTAACTGTGCATTGTTAAAGGATTTCTTTTATTGAATTTCCCACACAATTAATAAATTATCCATTTCTGTATCTCTCTTCTTGGTGTGACTAAATATATTTTGCAATCGTTGTATTACAATGACAGAGCTGTCTCGTCTTAACTGATCATATTTTATACTAACTTATCTCGCTTTATTAAAGCTTGGGTTTACACAGGCTCTGTGGATGTTAACAGTAAAGACCGTATTTAAAAATGGTTTGAAAATCTGTAAATAAAGACAAATGAATGCCCTGCTCAATTCAAACAAACTTCCTTTTTTTTCATCATGTAATTAGAAAGTGTTCAATCAATCACATGTTCAGGGTAGATAAAGAGATTAAAGACACTTTGCTTGTTACATATATTTTACTATATATAATATTATTTTATGGCCAAATTCTGACCGGGATCCTGAGCCACTGAGTTCAGGGCCTGTTTCAATGATCCTGAATGAAAACAGTTCATGAACACACATAAACTCACTTCCAGTGTGTGAAACGAAGAAAGACGAGCGACTGCCTTGATGGGTTTGACACCTCTAAATCCTGCCTGCAGCAACCACACACACACACACACACAGCTACACACTCACAGGAGCAGTGGAACAGATATTCCTTTGTCTCCTGGGATCCTCCTGCCTCAGATTATCTCTTGTGGGAGAGTGAGGAGGTATCAGTGGTGCAGAGGAGTGCAGCTGTTAGGTAATCTGGGAGGTTCCACTGAACCGATGCCACAAAAGGCCGTTTCTGGATGTTTTATTTGTGGGCTGTAATTCCCTTGTGAGGCTGATTAATTAGGACAGTTCTGATTTCTGAACCTGAAGGATCCTGATGAAGGTTTTCAGAGGATGAAGCGGCTGACGGCTGATCCCGGACTTCGCTCCGGGCTGCTGACTGGGTTGTTGGGTTTAGGGTCATCGGAGGGCGTGGCGGCGGCTCAGACCCAGAACTTCCCTCCACAGCCAACAATAGTGATAATAATCGTCATTTTATGCTCCTTTCCCAACAATACTTTGTTATGTAATGATCTCTTCTTACTCTCCAGGCTGTTTCCCACCTGAGTCCTTATTTTCTGATCCACCATGACCCCCTCCTCCCTCCGTTTCCCCCCCGGTGTCTTCTTCTCTGGCCTCTTTCTGCGTCCACATATCGATTTACGGAGGTAGCTGTCCCACCCCATGGGACAAGCATCTTTGTTTATCTCTCTCTCTCTCTCTCACACACACACACACACACACATACACACATCGGTGTTGCGTAACCGTGATGACCTTTCAGTGACGACAGCAACTTCGCTCAAAATCTCACACTTTCAAACTCAGATTTGAACACACTCTGAGGAGTTCTGACCTCAGCTTCTCGGTCTTTCTGATCACAGATTGATCAGGTGAAGCTCGGCCTGAAATCAGCCTGATTTTCCACCTGTGGCTGAGTTTGCAGACAGATCTGTGTCGGCGGAGGAGTCAGAGACTCTGTGTTCGAACCGGCCTTGAATTTCTTCAAACTTTGAACGAGCCCAGGCTGTTTGTGCGTCTGAGTGGCCGGGCGCCGTGATTGGCTGCCCGGCTCCTGATGCCTGCCGCGGGGAAGCTGCCGATTGGCCGCCGCTGTCACGATGCCGGCGTGAGTCATCCTCTATTCTGGGCGTGCGGCGCCGACATGGGGTCGCGACCTTTCGTCTCTGTGGTGACCACTGTAGTGTCATCACGCTTCCTGCCCGCCCCCCTCCGCTGACCGCCGGCCTCCATCATCCACCCAGGCTCGACCGTCTCCGTCATGTTTCCTCCCACGCCGCAGTGACACCGGATCACCAACAGCAAATCAGGCATCAGTATCAATTACTGCTGTTTCACAACCAGCAGCAGGTCGGCGATGGAACAAGGACTGTCTGAACTACAATCACTAAAAGACGCCGCCTTCACCGTCTCATGCAATGATAAATGATCCCAGACTGCTTGAGTTAGGCCTGAGATTTATCTCAACCAACGGGACATTTTCACTCATTGTTTCTGATTCAGAGCGTTATTTCGGTGCCATGTTGACACAGAAATATAGGTTTTAGTTCACAGTGAAGCCAAACAGTCATTATGCTCCGGTTTATCCCTCATAAATCCCCCATAAAAGATCCAACGAGTCGCTTTCCCCTGCGCCGTTCCACCGCCGACAATTAAAACTACATTATTAAAAAGTCATCGCAGACAGTTGACTCGACCGAACGGACGAAGCTAAAAATAACAGAGAAATTCGGGCTCAAAAGCAAAATGCGGAGCAGGACTTATTTTTACCCTCGGGGCTCTTTTAAAAGGCCTGTGGGGTTGTGTGGGTGGCTGCTTGGTGGTAGCTGGGTGGAGCAGTGGATGGGATAATAAATGGTCACAGGGTGGACACAGTGGAGCAGTGGAGCGATGGAGATCCAGGCCTCCGGTTTGCCATGATTCCTGCAGATAAAACCGGCTGAAGGAGTTTTTCCCTCCCCCGTTACTCTTCATCTCGCTTTCTGTATTTTCTACTGTGTTCCTCTTTTTCCCCTCCTTCTCCGTCGGCGGCTTTTTCCCTCAAGGCAGAGTTCAGAAGTTCAGGGAAGAGCGGAAGAGGCTGTTCCGGCAGTCAGGTTCATTCTTCACTCAGTGTTTAACGTCGACACCGAACAGGCCGGACCCTGATGAGCTCCACCGTCTTCACAGTCAGGAAAGATTCGCCATCTGAAACATTGTTCCGACTGAGAGCAAAGCTGTTTAATCAGAAACTCTGCTTGAACAGGGGGAACTTTATTTAACAAGCCACGTGACTGCACTGCCCCCTACTGGAGGAAGCATCATCTAACAACCCAACAACAACCTGGGTGTCCAGCTTAAAAACAGTTTAAAAACTTTTACTTCAAAAGATGCTTGAAGAAAACAGTCATGATTTAATTCCATTGATGTCAGTGTTGCTCTGGACAGAAGCGACTCATCACTGCCTCCTACTGTGGAAAGTGGTACTGCTTTAATTTCACACAGTGCCTTTAAATAAATGCTGGATTTTTGCATCTTGTGTGAATCTATCAGGATTTTCAGTGCAGCCGGGACATCATGTGTCCTCTGTCTCCTCCGAATAACCTCATCCCGACTCGTTAAACCGTCTGCTGACTTTTAAAAGGCTTCTGATCCACCGAGGTGATTGAAACCGGCTGCAAACCGCCGCATCCCTCTCAGTCCACAACTCAAATTCTCCCAAATCTGTGAAAAGTCACTGGACTGCACGCATGTGTTGTGCGCTCCACCACTTTATTTTTTGTGTTTAGGAGTCTCCAGAGAAATGTCGCCTGGAACGTGAGTCCCTCTGGTCACTAACTCAGTCCTCATCGCGTCCGAGAGGCAGAAGTTTCAGATCTGAGGAAAACAACGACTGAAACAGGCTTAAAGCTGAAAACTAAAGTTCAGAAATCGTTTGAGAGAGAAGGAGTAACACGACACTGCCACCTGATGGATGGCAGAGGTATTACCTCAAGGTCAAGGCGTCTGAACTCGTCTCCCTTCAAGGAAATTTGTTTGGACAAGCTTAAGTGTTTGGCAGTCTGTCTTTAAAACATCGCTCACGTGTTTACTGACGACGGCCGCAGTGAAAGAACACGAGAAGAGAACAGAAGACGTCGTTTTCTGGAAGGGGAACCAGTGGAGCGGCCGGGCCGGTCGGTTGGCGGCGGTCACCACTGCATGGTCTTGGACCGGGTCAGTTTCTGGTCAGAGCGTGGCGGACAGTCAGCATGTAGGAGCGGCGGTCCGGCAGGGGGCGCTGCTGGTCCAGCACCAGCCTGTCACACAGTGGGGGGGGGGGGGGTCGAACTCATCACCGGGGCGCCACAGTTTGACCAACGGTGGCCGGCTGGCTCTCACGGCCGATACAACACCTGATGAGCTGAAGCACCGCAGCCTCCACGGCCAGCGCGGCCTCGGCCACGGACAGCTCCCTGAAGCCACACCTGGACAGTCGAAACCAGCGGCGTCACCGACGCGCTCAGGGCCACGTGCACGAGATTCAGCCAGACCGAAGGACACTCGCCTTAAATCCTTCGCCAGCACGCTGTCCTTCCTCCGTCGTCACCTCCCTGCCGATTTCCAAATCCGCCTTGTTGGCTACCAGCACTGTGGGAACCACTGACACACACACACACACACACACGCAGTTAACAGGTTATCCTGTCAACACACAACCTACAGAGTGCGAGACAGTCCGCCAAACATGGACTGTGCGAAACGGTGAGAATAGACAGACGTGACGCCGAGGCAGAGCAGAGCGGCGGACAGTCAAACAGCCAGTTCCTGTGGAGATCATGCAGGCGGCTGCAGGGTTTTCAGGACGCTCACTGAGGTTAAAGCATCCTGAAATGTCCAGAAACTGGAGGACACTGTCAGGGTGATCGGACGTCTCAGAGAGCTGCGGGCAGATCAGCACTGCTTTTCTTTAAATCAATACATCACTCTTTATTTCTGCAACACTAATCCGTCCTCCAGTCGTCTCGTGGCCTGAAGCGCAGCTTCCTTCAGCGGCGTGTGAGCGATGGTCTCACCCAGGCTCTGTTTGGTCCTGGTCCGATGAGCGTCTTGAGTCGCGGGACCTCCGTGAAGCTGCAGCGCTGCGTGATGGAGTAGAGCAGCAGGAAGCCGTCGGCCCAGCGGATGGAGGCCTCCAGCGAAGCCGCCGAGCTCTCCTGAGGGGCGGACAGCTCGGTCACGCTGCGTCTGTCGCCCGTGCCCGCGCGTCTCGCCGAGCTCACCTTCCAAGCAACGTCCAAGATCTCCAGATCCACAGACTCCTGGTCCACCGTGCGGCTGCACCTGTAGGTCACGTCTGCAGAGAAGCACAGCGACGCGGCGCTCTCAGCTGCGCCCGCCAGCGGGACGAACGGGGTCGGCGGACCTACCCTTCTTGCGGTCGTACTCTCCGATGGAAGCGTTGGTTACGAAGCGGACGCACAGGGCTGGAGACACAAAGCAGAGACAGGCAGTGAAGAAGTCTCTCGTGCTCTCACATTAACGGGCTGAGTTACAGGCCGCATCCTCTCTGCTGCAGCAAACGCTGGCCCGAGGCCCGGCGTGGGGCCTGCAGCTCACTTCTCCTCAGAGCTGCCCGCTGTGTTTAAATGCAGGCTGCTTCTCCTGTGTCTGGCTGGAAGAGCCTGCAGAGCTCGTGTTTGTTTGACTTGCTGAAGGGCTGGCTGTATTTTAGTGAGTATAATAAAAGTTCACTGCCTGAGCTGCCGTCGCAGCCTCTACAAAAGCAAAAAACCCAGTTTTCATTCAGGCGTTCTGTCTACGTGTGGCCCAGCAGACAGAGGCGGCAGTCCGCCGTCCTCTCCTCCGGAATCTTCTCCTGAGGCGCTCACTCCTCCGGTCTTGTGTGTGGTTTCCATTTTAGCAGAAACCCTTCAAAACTGTGTCCGAGACTAAACTTGACCTCTTTCGCTCACCGGTGATCGGCCCGGTTACACAACCCGCCACCCAGCGCATCCTCGTTTTTTCCACTCACTCCCCAGGGCGCACTTCCACCTGTCTTTCCAGTGTTGTGCGCTCCCAGCACCAGCAGCTTCAGAGGGGACCATTTCCTGCTTGTTAGGCTCCTTCCTCCTTCATGAAAGCCCTGCAGGAGGGGTGGGGGGCAAAAAGAGCGTTTCCTAACAAGCTCATCTGAAAGTTTCCCCCAACAGGATATGGAGTGAGAAGAACAGCTAATGCAAGAATGCCTGAATCTAAAACATTTAATAAAACACTCTTCTGCGGCTCAGGCTCGTTGTCGCTCGTGCGTCAATTTCAAAAAGCTCAGAATCAGTTCTATTGGTCATAATATCAGACTTAGACCGGTTAGACTGCTAAATTCAATCATCGCCGCAGCACCAAACACCAGTTTTGACATCAAATGTTAAAAAAAAACACACTGTACCTTCTAGGTGAAGTTCAGATGTGGAGATGTTCATTACAGACCGGCGTGTTCGGCGACTGACACTGAGCAGGCTGCAAACCGGAGGGATGGGACAGTCCTCTGTTTGTGTTTGGGTAGAAGACCAACCTCTCTCTTCCTTCCCTCCCTCCCTCCTTCTCTCCTCTCTCTCCCTAAGGGGATAAAATAACACGAAACTCATTTTACTCTGGAAACCGAGTCTAACTTCATGTGCAGATCTCACTCAGGAGACTCACACACTCTTATCTTGAACATCTCCTACACTGGAACATGTTATCGGTCCCTTTAGTGACACTCGGTGCATTTAGACAGAGTTAAAAAACACAGCAGGAGTTCTGAACGCATCCGAAGCGAGTTTTTAAATCCTGGTTATCATAACGCAGGGCGGCCGGGACGCTCTCTGCTGAACCGCGCATGCTTCAGCAGCGCAGGCACAACTTCACGGACACAGCTTGGCAAACGGCCCGCGGGGAGCTTGCGGTTTGTTTTCCAGGTTTTGATTCAAGGCGTCGGCCGTGAACACAAAGCGCGACAAGTGGTTGATGGAGAGGAGGCGGACATGACCAAAGAAAGGAAGGCTGGGAGGGTTTCAGCGTCTCCCCTCCGCTGTGAACGCTTCCAGCCTGAGCTCTGATGAAAACACGAGGCTGATTATCAACCAGCAGATCTGAACCTTAGTCGCTCTTTTACTGAAACGTAAAACCGTGGAACACGAAGCAAGAAGCCGAGGACCAAATGGAACAAAGTGACTTTTGTAGGAGTTTATTTATATTTTGTACGTTCTTCAGCATCATTCAACAAGCTCGCTCACGGGAGTGAAAACGATTTACAACAAGCATCGAGGACAGGTTTAAATTAAAGAGCAACACCAAGTCTGTCGGGGGGGAGGCGTGAGGGTGTTTTCAGAGGAGGAGGGGCTCAGCAGACGGACGGCTCCTCCACGGCTGCCGCTCCTTCCGTCACGGCTTTCACGCACTTGGCCATCGTCTGGGACGCTCTGCTGATGGAGTCTGGAGACAGAGACGGCGCTTCAAGCGTGTGCTTTTCAGAGGGAGACACACACTCACACACGCGCACACACTCACACACTTACCTGTCATGTAGAAGTCCTTTGCTGAAAGCTGCGGCGGCACCAGGGGGGCTGCCAGGAGGTCCTGGTTCCCGTCTGGAGGAGAGAAAAGACTGATTGAAGAAAGCGTAGACGTTTCTGAGCTCCGGTCCGTCTGCCGAGCTCAGTAAAACCGTTATCCAAAGGCGATGTGGAGGCGATGGTCCACCGGGAGGCGCAGCCGGGTGGTCGAGACAGTGTGTACCTGAGCCACTCCAGCGCCTGTCTGAAGTAGTTGGCCTCCTCCACGTCGTCGTAGCGGACCCAGGTTGGGAGCCACCTCGCCAGCCGGGCCCGCACCTCCTCCAGAGGAGTCGTAGGGCAGCGCGACGCCGGCCAGCTGCAAACACGCCGGCACGGCGCTGTGAGTCACACCGAGCTCAGTGCGCGCGCGCAGGCTGCGTGTGTTGATGTGTGTGTGTGAGAGAGCGCCTCCTCACCTCGGAGATGGCTCTGATGACCTTCCAGTCCTCCCGGGCCAGGCCCGGCGCCGTGGACCGCCACCTTGGTGTGCTGGCTCCGGCCCTCGGTGTTCACATAGGTGGCGTTCTTCTCGGTGTAGGCCGCCCCGGGCAGGATGATGTCCGCCATCGGCGCTCCCGACGTCCCCGTGATGACCTGGAGGCGTCCGAGAGCCGGCGTTAGAAGAGGAACCCCTTGCAGACTCAGGGAGCGGGACCCGGCCGGGCGAGCGTACCCTGGTAGATGATGAGGCTGTTCTGGGGCAGTCCGCTCGGCTGATGCAGCCGGCGTCGGCTCCCAGCAGGAAACAGGACTTTGGGCGGGTTCTTCCTGATGGCGTCCACGCCGGCCTTGTAGCCCAGATCCAACGCGGCCACCTGACTCGCCACCCTGAACACACACACGTACGTTTTCTCTGGGTCAGACCGGCTGCTCCTCGGTCGCTGTGCTTCCACAGACCTGCTGGAGGCGCCGTACCTGTGCAGGACATTGAGGACCTTCCAGCCGTCCTCCACGCCGCTGCTGGCCCGGGCGTTCTGAGCGATGGTGGAGACGGCGCTCAGGATGGCGGCGCCGTCGTCCCTCTGCAGGGCGCTGCTGCCCACCACCACCACGGGGCGCTTGGCGGCTGAGAGCACCTGCAGACGGACGGACAGAAGAGAACCGCTCAAAACAAGCAGCCACAGAAAAGCGTCCCTCCGTGAGGATCACGAACGTCCGTGTGTGTCCCACCTGGCAGAAGGGGTGTGTGCCGTTGGCCAGCTCCTTCAGGACGGAGGTTTCTTCTCCCCAGGTGGTCGTAGGTGTAGCTCAGGTCGACCCCGTGACCCACCACGGCGACCTGGAGCTCGTTGTGGAGCCAGCTGACGGAGGAGACGCGCCCGTGGTGAGAACGCTGAAGGAAAGCCAGTCGGACGACGGCGCAGGACGTGAGGAGTGTGGTGTTCCTTTACCTCTTGCGGATTCGGGCGTTGAACAGGAGGGCCTCGTACCGCGGGTTCGTTCCCACCAGCAGCAGGAGGTCGCACTCCTCGATCCCGGCGATCCGGGAGTTCAGCAGGTAGTTGGAGCGCGGTCCGAGCTGAGACCAGACAGAGACGGTGAAAAGGGCTGAAGGCGCCGATACGCGTGTGACGGCCCAGCGAGGCCGGGCGGCCTTCCTCACCCGGCGCCGGCCGTGGGGAACACCTCCTCCGTACACAGGTTCTCCGAGTTGAGTCTGTTGAGGACGTCCTTGGAGGGCGACGAGCGCCTCGGCGTCGGCCATGCCTCCCGCGATGGCGGCGACGTCGTTGCCCTGCACGCTCTGGAGCTGCACAAACCACACAACACACACACAAGGTCAAACGCACGGTGGACGGGGGAAGCGCCCCGCTGCAGGGAAACGAAGAGAAAGACACTTACTGCTCCGGCAACACGAGTGAGAGCATCCTCCCAGGTGGTCGGGGTCAGCTGACCCGACTCGTCCTTCACCATCGGCTGGGTCAGCCGCTGCCTCTTCAGACCGTCATAACGCAAACCTGGATGTGGACATTACAGGAAACACAGGTGAATGAGATCCAGCCGCTTCTTCCCGGCCTGCAGGTCTCACTGTGGGCCCCACCTGGTCTTGTCAGAAATCCACTCTTCGTTGACGTCCTCGTTCAGCCGGGAGGCATCACCCTCATATCACCTCCCCTCCTCTGGTGCTCACCACGATGTTACTCCCCACAGCGTCCAACACGTCGATGGACTCTGTTTTCCTGCAGGGAAGACAGAAGACGAGTATTTACACCTCTGCCGATTGGAGCAATGCTTTAAAAAAAGTGGTGCGAGTATCAGAAGGTCCCCACCTTGTCTCCCAGGGACGTGCAGTGAAAGCGTAGGGTTTGGAGGTGAGCGCGCCCACGGGACACACGTCGATCACGTTGCCCGACAGCTCTGACATGAACATTTTCCTCCACGTACGTCCCAATCTGCAGGTTGTTTCCCTCTGCCTGTCGTTCCCAGGTCCTCCACTCCAGCGATTTCACTGGCAAAACTGTCCGAAGACACAGCGTGACGCCGGGGATCTGGATAAGCCAGAACGTACCGAGACCGCAGGCCGGCTGCACCTACCGAACGCAGCGTGTGCACTGGATAAGCGCGTCATGATGGTTTGATGAGCGGCCCGATGTTCTTGTCCCCACTGCCCGCTTTCCTTCTGAGAAGCGGCTGCGGTCCGAGGCCGAACTGCATGGACTGATCCTGAGAGCAGAGGTGAAGGTCACGTCTGAACCGCAGCCTGCAAGACATCCCACGGCGACTCTGCTCATCAGGGCTTACCTGCAGTCGCACTCTCCTCCTTGATCACAAATGGGACAGTCCAGCGGGTGGTTGGCCAACAGGAACGCTTCCATCACTCCCTCCCTGCAGACACAACAACAGGCTTGATCAGTGAAGCTCCACGAAACGCATGTAAAGCTTGAATTGGGAAACCACAGCTCGGACCTGGCTTTGCGTGTCTTCTCTGAGTTGGTCAGGATGTTCCACACCCTTCATCACAGGCATGGCGCAGGCTGCAACGGGCTACAGACAACATTTCCAACAGTTACTTAAACGTGCAGATTTACCGAAGAGTGACTTGCTCAGATTTGTTCCGCCACCTTTGGTGCTTTTTCGATTTCCACCAGACACATGCGGCAGTTTCCCGCCACTGAGAGTCGCTCGTGGTAGCAGAACCTGGGGATCTGAATGCCTGCTTTCTCGCATGCCTGAGCAGAACAGAACATGGGAAAAATGAAGACATTTAAAGGAAATCTGAACAGACTCGTAAAACGCACATAATCAAAACACTTTCTGCAATATTTTAGTTAAATTGACCTCCAAACACAAGGCACTCTCAGCTCTACCATGTTTTAATCAATGTCTGCAATGAGCGAGTCTTCCTTAATTTCTTACCTGCAACACGGTCGTTCCAGGCAACACCTCTACTGGTTTCCCGTCCAAAACACTTCCACCATGTTGCTGGCAGCACGCACTGAAGTACGCACTGGAATCAACACAAAGCAGGCAACCAAGTGAAGGCACGAGTCTCAGACGACCTTTTCTTAAGAAACACACAAACAGATCTTAGGGTTGGGAGACGCCAGGCTGCCCTTGGCGGCCCCGGCGAGAGCTCGCCCGACGGTCGGCAGTCGCAGCATGATGCTGTGGATGGAGCCATACGAGATAAATGTGCTAATTTCAAGAACTCAGCACGAACAAATACTCTACAACCTGAACATTTGGTGCACAACAAATACAAATACAACAGAAAAGCACATCAGAAAAGAACAAACAAACAGAGGTTTTAAAAAACACCTCCAATGACTGCTTGCTCTAGAGATTCCTGATTGAGTACCTCAGTTATTATTACTTAATACACTTTTCATGACCTACATTTACGGATTAATTCAAAGATCCTACTTCTTTATTCACGATTAACAAATTTATGAAGAAATCCACCATATTGCTGCACTGCTAACTGAATCTTTAAAAACTGAGACACATTTATCCCCAAAAGGTTTTGTGTTTCATTTAAGGTCATATTATGAACCTTAAATGACTCCTCAGCAGTCATCAGGTCAGCTCCTCAGTGCACAAACACTCAACACACAGTGAACTGGGTTACTTTTAGGCTTCACCTGTAAAGGACTTCACATTAGGATATTTATCCTCAAGGATGACAGATTCATCAAGTCCAAGCAGAGTTCAACACTCAATACCTGAGTATATAACCACAACCTGCTCAGCCGTGTTACGTATCGTAGCTGTCACTGTCAACAACAACAAACACTGCAGCGCCCTAAATACGTCCCGAGAATATTACACAGATATGACACGGAGACTAACTCAATAACAAGAGTTAATAAATGTTTAATAATTAGATAAAATACGCGCACCTTCCAGTGGGGGCTCCTTGCTGGCAGGCTAACAGTTAGCTAGTCAAGGACACGGAGGCGGCATGTTGTTAGAGGGTACGTGACGCCGTAAGGTCAAAAACGGACGTTTCCGTTCACGGAACCGAATAAAGCAGACAGAATCAAGTATTTTCATTAACGCACGATGTGTAGTGGGTGCTTACCTTTCGCTATTTGGCCTTCTGGACCAGAACAGCGCTGACTTAGAAGTGAGAGGCTATGGCGTTAGCGGAAATCACTTTGTCCCACTTCCGGTTTGATGGAGTTCTCACGTTTCACAATAAAAATCTTATTTTCTGCTCAGCCGTAGATACGATTTGACATTTTAACAACATCAAATGATAAAATAATAAAATAATAAATCGCAGCATTTCATCACGAACACTTACTTGATGAAGAGCCAGTTTTTATCCGTACAATCATCACATTCAAACCAAAGGGGGGAAATGCTCTGGCAACAACTCATAGATAACTCTTTATTTAATTTCATATTAATCTATCAATATTCACGTACTGATACTTCCCCGAGCTCCTATTATATCGACAATGAGAAAAAAAATAAAACTTATAATGAAGAAGTTGAACTTCCGGTACGATGGACTACATCCGGGTACTGTTGGAATAACGCTTGACTACAAATAATAGAAAATAGAGATTAAAAATCAAGGCTAAAAATCATACTGTATACTTATACTTCTTTAAAACTAATTTTTGAAATTCTAAACTATCCAGGAGTGTTTCCAGTCACCAGTGGATTTATTTCAATTCGAAATAGTGAAAGTTGCATGGGTCCACATAAATGTGATTGACTGCAACTGGACAGGTTTTCATTTGATGAATTCCACCCATAGATATTTATGATAATTAAGAATGACTCAGCACTGTAAATTACTTCTGATTTTATTCAATGGAAAAAAAGACCATCAGGAAAATACAGTAATTCCCATAGTACACACAGAGGACATAAATTAGAGGCATGGCAGAGCAACGTTTGAAGGGAATCATGTCACCTGGCACCGTCTGAGCCGCGCAGCCAGGGGCACAAAACACCGTGCACGATGTCGGATGTCGAGGAATCAGTGAAATGACACTTCTGGACTTGTGTAATTCACAAAGTGAGCAAAAGGTAATTATTCCTGTACACAAACGTCTAAATGATAGTACAAAAAAGGGGATAATACAAAATACAAAAACAGGAAGGGAGTACAGGGGGGAAAGGGAAGTGGGTTTGGGGGAAACCGCCCTCAAAATAAACCAAATATTCATATGGATGCACATTGGTTTAACGAAACAATTGCTTCTGTAAACATTTTCAACATAAGGTGTGCATTACATTTTCAAAAACCACTGCAGTCGCATATTTATTTGAAAGGTTATATAATAAAAACAAGACTAAAAACTAAGTCCGAGTTAAAAATATGCCGCTTCGTTCACGCTGCCGTCTGGAGTGGTTCTGTAACACTGCTGGAGGAACGGGAGGTCTGTGGCCTTCATTGCTTTTTCTCAAACCTGACCGTTGAAAGCACCGCGTTGCAATGTCTGCCTGCAGCTCTCAGACAGCGAAGGCACCACCTTAAACTGAGAGCGGAGTCCGTGGATGTCAAGTTTCTCATTCATACGTGCAACAGGATGGATTCTACGTGAAACAGAGGAGTGAAAACGAGTGCGAAATGACGAGCGGGTCTGGCATCTCCGCTGAGGCGTCACGAGAGGCGCGAGGGGGGGGGGGGAAGCGGGACGCAGGAAGAGTTCTGGGATGGGAGCGAAGGTTCGGTCAGAGTGGTGTGGAAGCAACCGGCTGTGCGACAACGAAAAGAGGTCCGACGCCGAATCGCACGGCTGATTCTGATTCCAGAGAGTTCCCGCCAAATCCAAACCAGATGGAGACGCTTTCTAAGGCAGCTAAATATGAAGTTTCCTTCAAAACACAGAGTGAGATGAAGACACGGAACTGTGCAGGTGGAGGACAATCAAACCTCGGTTCCCTTACTGGCCTCCATGCTACCTTGACGGCCACCTGCTAATTCACAGTTTATCCGAGCCCTACTTATAACGGACGTTAAAGGAGAAACCCACGGAGAGCTGTGAGGAGCCTCACACTTCTGGCTGTTCGGCTGGTCCGACACTTCCTGTCAGCGACTCAAGACTTCGCGATGAGAGAAATGACATGCTGCTAATAAATAGTGGATTTTTCCTTTAAATCTCCTTTATAAGTGTCGTCGTGCGCTTCATTAATGTGCAGCAAGTCACATACAAAGTGTACAGTGTATTTCAAAGAACAAACTGGGGCTAATGTCGTCATGCTGTCGTAAGCGGGGCTCCTCCGGCCGGCGTAGCCTGCAGCGCACGAGGCAAACGTGGTTAAAGGTGTCTGGACGAACGGGCTCGCATCCAGTACCCTGTTTTAACATCGACGAGGTCCCTAGCAAGTCTTCACCGCGAGGAGGTGAAGGAGGCAGATTTACACGGGGAGCAGATGTAGTGTGGCGTCTGACCCGACCGGGACGCGGATTAAAGCACTGCTACAGACGAGTCGGTCCCGCAGACACACCTCAAGTTTTACTATGACACTTAAAGATTTACGGTGACCCCCCCCCACTCATCCCCCGACGGGAGGTAGAGGACGGGGCGAGAAGAGCCTGGAGGCTCGTGGGGGGGGGGTCAGTGAAACACATCCAGCCCTGGCTCTGTTTCACCTTTACAGTCCAATACGTTGTTTGTTTTTCCAAGTCGGTAACGGGAGGCTGTTCCTCCGGCTTCAGCCTCGCGGCTGAGTTCTCTTCTTCTTCGTCTTCATCGTTGTTGTCGGTAAACGTCACAATGGTCATCTCTTGGTCACGTTGTGGGCGCGAGGCTCGCCGTCTACCAGCTCATGAGGGAGGAGCGTCCCAGGGTCATGAAGTAGACTTGACTGGCGCCGCCGGGACGCACAGAGGCGAAGAAGACCTGCGAGCGGAGGGACAAACCAAAGCGTGTGAGCCGAGTCAGGAGAGAAAACCACGTCTCCTCCCCGAGCGTGTCCACGCTGATCCGTCTCCAGGAGGACGGCAGCCGTCCTCACCTTGTCGTTCCTCTCGCACAGGAACTTCAGCCTCTGGGCCCTCTTGTGCATGAAGACGCCGTCCAGGTGGCCCGTCTCCACGGAGCGGATCTCGATGGCCTTCTCGCCCCAGCCCATGATCTGGTTTGACCTAATGTAGGCTGCACAGCCAGAGGCAGCGGGACGGAGGTCAGAAAGTCACAGGAACACTCTGTTTTTTTCATTTTGTTGACAAGCAGGGCGGATTTTCGGCGTTCCTTACCCACTGAAGTGGGCATTTCCCCCCACTGCAGCACCACGTCCTTGGTGATGCGGCCGTAGGTGTTGACGTAGACGCCCTCGTCCTCGTAGCAGACCAGCAGCTCGATGCCGTCGGTGTTGGGCAGGATGATGATGGCGTGGCACTGGATGCTGGTCTGGATCTGGCGGCACACGGAGGACAGGAGGGTTGAAGCGAGGGAAGGAGCGAGGGAGGGGCGAAGGCGCCAGACGGCCGCGGGTGTGGGGGCTCACGTGCGTGGGCAGGTAGATGTCGTAAACGGCGCCGGAGTCCACGTCCACGGCGTGGAAGCCTGAGCAGGAGCCATAGATGACCTTTAACCTCTGACCTTCTTCTACAGTCAGGTCCACCAGCAGAGGCTTGTGCACCAGGTCACCGAACGACTGCGGCAAGCAGGAAAACGAAAGAGTCAGCCAGAACACCAGAGCCTGAAGAGATCCAGAGGGCGCCGGTTTACCTTGAAGGCCATGAATTTGTGGTACGGTTTGGGAGCCCAGGCGTAAACCTCCACCGCGTTCTTCAGAGCCAGAACCAGGAACTTGATCCTCTCATACTTCACTGCAACGACAGGACAAGACGTTGAGCGCGGGTCTGACCCGACCCCTCCCTGCCTCTGAGGACGACACGCACCGACTTTGTAGTGCACGCAGCCCTCCAGGTCGCCCACGTTCACCCAGCCCTGCTTCTTCTCCACCTCGGGGTCGTTGTGCAAAATCTTGTTCCGGAGCCAGGACAGGTAGTAGACCCGCAGTTTGTTCTTCTTCCCTGCAGGAGCGGAGCTCCGTCAGCCGCGCCAAGAAATAACACGAGCAGCTAAAAAGCAGCAGAACCGTCTTTTCTGCGGTCCGGTACCTGATATGGTGACCAGGACGTTGAGCCCCTCCAGGACGTCCATCTGCTGGATGCGGCGCCGGTTGATCAGGGGGTAAACTTTGCCCTGACCGCTGCGGTCCAGCAGCATCAGCCGCTCTCCGTCCCCACCAGCAGATTCACTCCTGAACGTCGCAAACACGCAAAAACCTCATCAGTCCTCTCATGGCCAGCAGGACAGACAACTCGGAAGGAACGCTGCAGCGAGCTGAAAGCTCACTGCCGTTTACCCCAGAGCGCCGCGCACAGGATCTCGGAGTTGAACCTCTTCTTGTACTTGCGGATCTCCGGAGTGTCGCTCGGCGGACGCGTGTTGACCGGGTTCACGTTGACCACCGAGCCCTTGCGGGACGGGTCGGCCCTCAGGGGGTCGGCCAGACGTCCGTCTTGCCCAAATCCTGCTGGAGACACGACGGGCGGCGGAAAACATCAGGTCTACGCTGTTAGTGGAGTCATTTTCATAAGCTGCTATCATTCTTCTCTTCCTTTGTCGTTGGAGCATCTGGAGTTCGTCACATTACTTAGTTTTGGTCTAAAATGAGGAGAAGGTTTTCCTCTGTAACTCACCCATGTTGTTGAGGGAGCTGCCGCTGGATGGAGAGATCTGAAGGAGGCGTGGGTCGATGAAGGGAGTGAAGGAGGAGGAAGACTTGTGTTTGGACATGGAGTTGCTCTCTGACTGGGACTGCCGGAGACAGCGGACATTTAGAAAACGACACGCCGACAGAAAGCCAGCCGATCAGATCCACAAAACCACAAAGTGCCGGTGTGTTAGTCTCCGTGAAGCCAGTCCGGGTGAATGCGTTAGTGAGAGAAACACTGTGTTTGCTGGGAGTGTTAGAGAAGAAACTGCTCCTGATTAATCCCAGAGCGACGGCGATCAATCCTCCACCACTCGACGCAGTTTGGTTAAAGAATCAGAACAAACAGGCGGAACGATTCGGGATCACGTTCGCCCGTTCACCACACCAGCCATGCCACCTTTGATTTAAAGACGCTATCGTGCAAAGTCCTGTTAAAAAAGAAAGGATTCACTGCTGGTTAGTTTCATCAAAGCCCCGGTTTAGTCGTCTCCGTGCCGTGGCGGCGTTGTCCCACCGGGTGGCGCCAGTGTTAGCAGGGAAGGAGCAGTGAGGGGAGAGAGGCTGCAGGCCGAGCGAGAGAGAAGCCACCAGGAGGAGGAGGAGCCGCCCGGACCGAGCCCGTCCGAGCCGTGTGACGGGACGTACCTCGATGGCAGAGAGCTCGTCCAGCGAGATCTGAGGGGACATGGCGGGGCCGGCGAGGCTGGATGAGGAGGGGAAGGGGGAGGAGGAGGGGGTGGAGGCGGAGGAGGATGGGATGGTGGTGGAGGTGTGGTGGAGGAGGAGGAGGAGGGGGAGGGGGGAGTGATGGCTCTGCTGGATAAGGTCTGGGAGGTGGTGTATGCGGCCGGCAAAGCTGTTTTTCTCTGGGAGGCCGTGGCCAGAGCCGGGGGTGGAGGAGGAGGAGGAGGAGGAGGAGGAGAGGCTGACCAGACGCTTTATGTCAGCTGTGCTCTGGAAGCAAGAACAGGCACATGTGGGCTCCAGCAAGCAGGAGGGGAGGAGGAGGAGGAGGAGGAGGAGGAGGAGGAGGAGGAGGAGGGGAGGAGGATGCATGAAAGCCTCCATCTCTAAAATCACAACAGATTCTGTACACAACACTGTAAATGTAAACTACAACATTTGGAACAGTCGATCATCCTTCAGCTCCAGTCAAATGGGACCAAATCAAAACAAAACACACACAACACACACACACACACACACAAATTACACTACGTGACCAAATGTCCACTCTTCTCTGTTCTTGGGTAGAAGTGTTTTTTTTCTGTCTATTTGTGCTACAAGTAAAAGTAAAATACTAGATTTGCCTTTTAAACTTTGTTTTAAGACCAGGGCCATGAAGCCTCTGAGTTCCGTTTTTCTGCAGCACTCCGTGTGGAAAAGAGCCTGAAAGCCTCGTGTGCCTCAGTGAGGGAGTTTCATACAGCCGGGACTCTGGTAAAACCAGTCCTTCAGCTGACAGAGCTACATGTGTTGCAAAGCGTCACGTTTCTGTGAATAACACCTCTAAAAATTAAAGATAATTCCTGATATTTGTGCACCGAACAAAAATCTGTTATTTCAAAGACACAAAGCAAAGTGTGGAGATCATAACGGCCGTACGTTTGAACCATTCATGTCGAGAAGTGATGGAGAAGCACTTTCCACCCAGGAACTAAATGCTGAGAATTCATCCTCCCATCATCCCTTCAACGTGGACACGTGTTTAAACCTCGAGGACGGACCGGCGGTGTGTCCCTGAACACTGCAGCATGGGATCCAGCATGGAGCTTCCGGGCGAGCGGCTCTGTCTCACCTGTCTGATGACCAGAGTTCCGTCTTTGGAGGGCGTGAGGGCCTGGTCGCTCTCCGAGTCTTCCACCAGCATGGTCTTGGCGGACTCCGTCTCTCCGTTGCTGAGCCTCCTGCAAAAGCCACGGGGATATCTGATGTCCCACAACCAGACGGGCGTTAACAGCCATGCAGGGAAGACACGATGGATTGAACAATTTGAGGACGACCGCGGCAGAAAGCGGAGCGTGCGCGCCGCCGCCGCCGTGCGTACCCGGCTCTGGAGTCCTCGGCTCCCGAGGTGGACCTCCCCCGCCTCCTGCTCCACCTCCTCCGTCGTCCCGTCGGTCGTGCCCGACTCGTCGCTGGAGGAGGAGTAGTCGGTCACTTTGTGCAGCGGCCGCACGTCGTCCACCGCCCGAGCTCCTTGGCCAGGGCGGTCAGGTCCTGCGGGAGCAGCGAGGAGGCGTCACACGACCAGAAGATTCAGCCACAGAACGGCTCTCTGACTCAAGACAGTCTGAAAGGAAGCTGCGAGCCATCCCTCCTCTCTGGTCAGCTCTCCGTGTATAAAGCAACACGAGCAGCAGAGGGAAACGCTGAGACGACGTGGTCAGTCCCTCCAGACAACTGTCCCCACAGCCAATACCTGGGCTTCTTGCTCTGGATTTCACAGATGTTTTTCCATAAGTGGCAACTGATTTAAAGAATAAAGATCCTTGCATGGCTTGCAGTTTTGTGAATTTCAACAACCCCCAAACCTCACAAACTACATGCTTTGTTGTCAATTTCCAGCTGGAACTGTCACAAAAAAGCAACAGTTACACCAGATAGTTCACAAAGTTTGGCTTTTACAATGATAAATGTGGCTTCAGGATTCTGGAGGGACTGAAAAAAGTGGTTTTGGTCAGGCGAGCACTGAGGAGGAGGAGGAGGAGGAGGAGGAGGAAGGACACTTCCCAAACAGTTTATCCAACAACAACAACGCCAGGTGTGATCTGCCCACCGAGACACGGAAACAAGGGAGGGTGAGTTTGCATTCAAATGTACTGGCATTCAAATCCCGGCTCAGGAGACCGCGGCGGGGAAGGGGGAGGGGCTTCTCGGGGCTCCGGTGGCGGCAGGCAGGGAGAGAACCGGGAGGTTCAGTGGCAGGCGGGAAGAAGAGGAGCTCATGAAAAGCAGGGATAGACAGCGATTCCCACAAAAAGGGTCTCGGTCGTGATGCAAGGAGGGATTCAGGGGTTCGAGCAGGGCGGGGGTGAGACGGGTCGTCCGTTGAGGGGCTTACCACGTCGGCCTGAACAGTCAGGAACCAGTGGATTCGCCACAAGGGGGGGAAGAATTCGAGGTAGGAAATAGAGCAGAAACCAGTCGGTTCCCATTGACGGCTTTGAGATGAAGCAGCGCGGCGGCGGCGGCGGCGGCGGCGGCGGCGGCGGCGGGAGGAGGACTTACCGCCGGGCGGGTGGGCCGGGCCAGGTTCTTCTCTTCTGGTTTTTGGAGGCGTTTTCAGGCCGCTGGAGAGGAGAGCCTTCAGATTTAGAGGAAGCTGCGCGGAGACAAAAGGAAACGGCGTCAGCGCTGATCGCGAGGGGCCGAGCGAAGGGAGGGGAAAGCCGAGGCAGCGGTTCAGTACCGGGGGACTCACAGCGTGGCCGGAAGCGGTCCCCCGGGCTGGCCTGGGAGCTGGAGTTGGAGGAGCCGGAGGAGCTGCCGCTGCCGGCCGGGACTGCAGCTTCTCCACCCGATCCCACAGGGGGCGCTGCTCCACGTTACTGACACACACACACACACACACACACACACACACAGAGTGAGCCTGCCGCAGACCAGAGGCTCGCCGGCCCCTCGGAGCTCCCTCCCCTCACCTGCCGGCGTTCCTCTGGCCGACCGGCTGCGCCGGCAGCGGAGACTCCCGGCGGGACAGCACCGGAGACCTGGACGTCGTCCTCACCGGCACCTGGAGGACACACAGCCGCAGATCCTCAACCCGCGAGAAAAGAAACGCCCCGAGAGACACCCGACGGCGGCGGAGGGACTCCAACCCCCAAAGCCAGATGTGAACAATGCAAACGACTGTTTCAGTCCTACGAAAACCCGGAGTGACACAAACGGCATGGTGGGTGGAGGGACATGAGGTGGAGGAGGGGCCGGCGGGGCGGGGGAAGGTGGTCCCTTACCTTGGGAGGCACCTCCTCGCTGCCGGCCGCAGCCTGGGGGTGGTGGAGGGGAGGTTGGGGTTGGGAGTCAGTGCGTGCGGGAGATGGGTGGTGGTGCTGGGAGCGCAGGTGGAGCTGAGCAAAGCTAGAGGCCACGCCCCCGGACTCGCTGAAGGACTGCGAGCGGGCCACCACGGGCGGCGGCGGCGGAGGAGGAGAGGGGGCGGCGCTGTTGCTGCTCTTTAGAGCGGCCAGGTGGGACCACTGCACCTTATAGGGGGGGCGAGGAGGGAGAGAGGGAGGGGGGGGAGGGGGGGGGGTGAGACAAGCAGACAACACAGTGAGACATGAGGGAAGATGTGTGTGGCTTCAATAGATACACACATGCACACAGGAGACGACGCACAACACGGAACGATGGAGGGACTCACTCCTCTGCACCGACCACACCGGGACTAACCACAACCACGCCTTCACTCGCTCACACACACGGCGAGAAAACTGCCACAAACACACGGTTCACCGATAACACACACACACACGCACCTACCACACCGTTTAAAACCGGGAGTGAGGAAGAGAGGGGGGGGAGGGGGGGGGGGAGGAGGGGGAGGAGTTACCTGAGGCTCCATGGGGCGGTGCATGGCCGACGCCTCGGAGGAGCCGCCGTTGGAGAAGGGCTCAGAGGAGCGGGGAGGCAGGGGGGCTGCTTGGGAGCGGGGGCGGTCTGAGGGGAGCCCTGAATGTTCTTGCGGTAGCGCTCGTCGGCCTGGGGCGAGGAAAGGCGGAGCCACAGAGGAGAGAGGGGATGAGGGTGAGGGTGGGATCCGCGGTTACCGTTACCGTTTACCGGCAATGAACACGATCGGCGATCACAGTCATCATGCTGGAAGCCGTACAGACAAACACGAACATGTGAGGCTCTGCTGAGGAAGCGTGTCTGTCGTTACTCAAACAGCGGAGGGAAAGACGGCGGTTATTGACACGACATCGCCGCCGGTTAGTTCGCGGCTCAGTCGTCCACATGCAGGAGCCACGCCGCAGAAACGTCACAGCCAGACCGCACAGGTCCGGCCGGACGAGGAAAAGCAGCCTTCAGGAGGAACGACGGGGCAATCCTCAAACCCAGAGGCCGCGGGTCGTCCGGCTTCGCTGGTGACCGAACGGTCTTTATTAGTGAGACACGGTGCGGTTTTAATGTCATTCAAAGAAGACAGGGTCTGTGTCGCTCGCAGGATTACCAGACTCTGTGTGACGGCAGAGCAAGCAGCAGCTGGAAGGAGCAGGCAGAGGAGGAGGAGGAGGAGGAGGAGGAGGAGGAGGTTCACCTCTCTGATTGGCTGAGGATGACAGGCTGGGCCGGCCTGTCGGGCTCCGAGCCTTCTGCCTGGGAGGGCTTACAGTCAGGGGGGGAGTCGGCCACGGGGGGGCTCGGGGGGTCTGGGACCCGACTGGGACCGCTCCTCAGAGTCTACCCTCTGGGTGCTGCTGCCGCTGTCTGGGGGGGCCGCCTGGGGGGCTCCGGACTCCTCGCAGGCGCCCCTCGCCAGGGCGGCGGTGGCGTCCAGGACCTGGGCTCTCGGGGCGGAGACCAGGGCCCTGCCGTCGGGGGGCAGGGTGGAGGTGTGGGGGGGTTTGCTACTGTCTGGGGGGGCTCTGGTCTTGTCGCCGGGCGGCGCTCGGGGCTCGTGCTGCAGCGACAGCAGGTAGGCCTGCTCCTGCTGCAGCCGCTTATGCAGCCGCTCGGCTTTGCGCTGCTCCTCCAGCTCCCGCCACTTGAACTCCTGTGGCGGCAGAGCGGAGGGGGGGTTCAGGGGGGGTCAGGGGGGGGGGGGCAGCTGGCCTGGGCCGGGTCAACCCATTCTGACAAGCAGCCTGTTTGAGGGGTTAAACCGTTAAAGAAGATCACATGTTTTAACAGGCAGTCTGCAGAGACACCACCTCAGTCGTCATGAGAACAAACTGAACCGAGACGTTTCTCACTCTGCATGCGAGCGTCGCTGGAAGTCTCTCTGCAGAGTGTGTGTGTGTGTGTGTGAGAGACGGACCAGCAGCATGGCCTGCTCCCGCAGCAGCTGCTCCTGCAGCATCTCCAGGTGCCTCTGCTCCTCCTCCAGCTGGCGCCGGATGTACTGTGGGGAGGAGAGGCGGTGTGAGCGGCGGTGAGTGGGCGTGGCTCCACACGACGGCCCGTCCGTCGCCAAACCTGCTCGCGGTCGTTCCTCCTCTTCTCGTCCTCGGCGCGCCGGCGCTCCTCCTCCTCTTTGCGCCGGCGGTCCATCTCCTCCATGCGCCGCTTCTCCTCCTGCTCGCGCCGCCGCTGCTCGCGCTCCTGCTGCCGCCGCATCTCGCGCTCGCGCCGCTGTTGCTGTTGGTTCCAGAACAAACGGGAGTGACTGACCGGAAGCGGCGAGGCTCGCCGGCGGGGTTCAGGTCTCTGGAGGGAAGCGCCGGGCCGACCTCCTCCAGCCGCCGCCGCTGCTCCTTCTGCTGCTCGATGCGCTTCTGCCTCTCGGCCAGCAGCTGGCGCTTGTACTCCTCCTGCTCCCGCAGCTGCTGCTCCTGCAGGAGCTGCTGGTGGCGCAGCGCCTCCGAGCGCTCCTTGTTCTCCTGCTGCAGGCGGATGAAGTCGCGGCGCAGGGTGGACTCTCCGGGGACGTTGACGATGGAGCTGGGGGACGGGAGAGTCGGGGTCAGGGGTCAGATGAGCCTCGGACGGGAGGGGAGGGGAGCGAGGGCGTCGGCCGGCGTACCTGGGCTCTCCTTCCTGCTCCGGAGGATCCTCCTCCTCCTCCTCGCTGCCGCTGTACTCGTACTCCGTCTCATCTGAGCGTGGGAAATAAAGAAGGACCAAACAGTCAGGAGGGAACGGTCTGCCATCTGACCTCAGAACAAGCCTGAGATCACCACCACGGCAAAGGCAGCCTGTTCAGACGGGAAGGGGAAAAGACGGCCGCACCTTTCTCGCCCCTCTTCTTCTTGGTGCGGTCGATGTGGTCTTTGAGCTGGATGCGGACCTGCCTCTCGTTGGGCTGGTCGCGGATGAAGGGGTGCTTCAGCAGCTGCTCGGTGGGCGGGCGCTGCGTGTTCTTCACCAGGCAGCTCTCGATGAAGCTGAAGAATTCTTGGACCTGCGGCGTCGGCAGGTGAGAGAGTTTTCATGAAGAGGACCGAAGCCAAGCCGACGCCTCCGCCAACAAGATCAGATTCCA